>NC_052111.1:2721245-2734388 GCF_012273895.1 Zerene cesonia | reverse complement strand
ATATGCATATAGATAATATTTCAAATATACGTTGCTATGAGCAAATACGCGGGCGATATTCCAGGAGCTCGCGCTGCGTAAATATTATTATGATAAACGTGGCATAAATTAATAATATTAGAGTAGGTATATTTCTTAACCCTGCACGAATTATTTATATATGGGAAACTTAGTGTAACAGATGATCCTTTCGAAAATTTTTCCGTGGAATTGCGAGAGCATAAATTGGGAAAATGATTTGAGGTAAAATATTAGGATGCAAAAGGAAAGACGCGTATCGAAATTACAAAAATGATTTCTACCATTGGCATTGCGATTTTTGTGATTTATCTGGTGAATTACTCCCAAGGCCCCCAGGTATTCACGTAGATACGAAATAGGGATATTGGCACGCGGGGCGTAAAATAAGTCTCAGGTGTAGTTGATAGCTTTTATCCGCCAAAACTGATAATATATCGTCACTTTAGATTAAAAAGGACGTTTAGGAAGTTTTAGTAAGATTATTTTCAATAGGGTATTATTGGTCTAGAATTATACATTTGAGCTAAACATTATTAAATAAATATGCGTATTGAGTAGTTTTTGTATTTTTATCATATTTCAAAACTAAATTAATAGTTGTTTTGTTTAAAAACCGAACAAAAAAAAAAGCGAGTGCTATAAATTAATAACAACTGCATTGAGTGTATTTAAACTTCTATATTTTTTAATAAGTAATTGGTGGAAACTAAAATAACAGGTATATAATTGAACAATAAACAAATAAAGATGTTTTTTTTTTAATATATGCCATAACTTTAAGCCGAGGAAGGGGTTTAAGATTTAAGTACTATGAACTTCAAAAATGTAACATAGGTAAACAATACATATAAAAGTAAACATGTATAATGAGAGAACAGCTTAGGCAATAAAAGGCAAATCATAATAACAAATAGAGCAAAATGTATGATACAACTGAAAATATAATACAAATATTTAAAAATAGACACATAAAGAACACCAACATGTATTTTATTCATGTTATTTGATTGATACAAATAATGGATTTACATTAAATACGGGCGCAGGTTACAAATAGGAACACTAAATAAAATACATTAAGTTAATATGAGTATTTGTTATTTGATTTTGTAAAGCGATTCGATACCGTGACATCAAATATATGAAAAAACACTATGTTTCAAAATTTTATACAAATATAACTTTTAAATACGTATATGCATACAAACATACAGGTGAAGCTAATAAAACGCTTTATGCTTCACCTGTATGTTTAGGTAAAACACCCCAACAGAAAACCGACGTGAAAACCCTTTTTATATCTGTTTTCGAGTGTGGGAGCTGGAGGGCCAACCCTTTTTCTTTCCCAATCCAGTCCATTCCTTCTTTCCAGCAGTCAATCCTTACCCTTTCACCTCAAAACGGGCAGAGGTAGTTCCTCTGCGAATGTTCATAGACAGAGGTGATCGCGAACGATCCATCAGGCAAGTCACCAGCGCAGTTGCCTGCCATGATATTTAAAAAAATGTGTGCTAAAATCTAGCCTGTTCATTGATCTTGAATTTGTTATTTAAAAGAACAGTTTCGAGTGAACAAGTAGCAAATGCCAATGTCTGACAAAAAGTATATCTATATGTGGTAGTCGAGCACGCTTCGGCACGAATTGGGCCAGCTCGCACCGGGGAAGTACCACACCCCCACAGAAGACCGGCGTGAAATAGCATTCTGCTGTGTTTCGTTCGGTGAGTGGGGGAGCCGGAGGCCCATATCCTTTTCCTTCCCCTTCCCAGTCCTTTCCTTTATTCCTCTCGCAAATCCTTTCTTAATCCCTTCCCAATTTAAAGTTGGCAATCCATTTGTAGAGGCGTAAGGTCTGTAATCGACTTTACGTCTCTACAAATGTTCATGGGCGGTGGTAGCGCTTACCATCAGGCGTCCCACCAGCTCCATTGCCGACTGTGACATAAAAAAAAAACAAGTGTATGTTACATAACTTGAAAGTTTACGTTCAGAAAAAAATATTGTACTTGTAATTGCTTTTTTTACATTTGTTAGCTTTATCTAATTGGGTGTATTACTAATCAACCAAAATACATTTATTTTTTAATATAAAATTACTATAGAATTTCAAAATAATGAATAAATGTAAGTAATATTTACATGTTACCATTCAAGACGAAATGGAAGGTTTTTGCTTTACAACGCGTGCTTAATTATTAGTCCTACTAATATTATATCCTTTTAATATTATAAATGCGAAAGTTTGTAAGGATGTGTATGTGTTTGTTACTCCTTCACGTAAATACTACTGAACCGATTACAATGAAATTTGGTACGTAGATAGCTGGACAACTGGAATAACAAATAGGTCACTTTTTATCCCGATGTTTCTACGAGATACGGACTTACGCGGTGGAACCGCGGGGCGCAGCATGAGAAATAAAATTGATGCAATTCTCATCTCAGGCTGATTATTTCACTACAAACAGATCAAAAGTTGTTCTAAAATCCAATTTTTCTTAATAAAAAGGTTAGTTTATCTACGCACTCAAGATAATCTCGCTTTTCGAACTGATACATTCATCTTAATTAGCCCCAGTCGTGACCCGAAGTTCAATGAGTTTACCTTTTACAAGCACGTTTTATTTACCCTTCTTTTAGAAAGTTTACAAGTAATAAATAACGTTATTAATCAAATCAAAACTATTTTGTTGATGGTACTTTTATTATTATATTTTGTTAATTTTAATTTATTGGGAGTGACAAGATATTATATAAATATTAATTAAAATATATACATTTTAAGAGTCATGGTATAAATAATGAACAACGTTTGAGGAGTTGGTATTTTGAAATTCAGTTTTTTTTTCATTATACAGATAATATAAGCCCTGTTATGAGCCATGTGTTCTTGAAGTCAGAACAAAATATAGGCTTATGATGACAATGATGAAGATATCAATACGGTTATTATATTAAAACGTAATCGCTGAAACTTTTCGCTTATTCAGCTCATTACAGCTTTAGCGAAGATGGAGCGAACGGCTATTGGTGAAATAAATCAGCTGTTATCCTGTAGTATTCGATAGATGCTACAGAAATGTGCATTTTGCTGGTTGCATTGAATTAATTTTAAACAATTATTATTTAGACAATATACTGAGTGGATTGCTAATGAAAAATAAAATTAAAAAATTAGAACACCGCCAATACTAATCCATTATAAGTTGTAGAACATAAAAAAATTAAATGTAAATAAAAAAATTTACATAGACATTATACGTCGGAAAATAAATACAAAATAAATAACAATTTATAATAATATATTCGCTAACCTATGAGAGAGAAGATAAAGGCGCAGTGCCATGAACATGCTGCGTTGTAGTTCTACAGTATCAATAAGAGTTAAAGACGTGGTGAGAGCTCCACTCTCACACCTACCAATCTACCTATCTATCAAATCATGATATCAAAAAACTGTGTTTTCTGGGTAAGTAGTTGATAATATTTAATAGTTTTTGGTATGTAGACTAGAAACGACACTATGTACATATGTTTAATTTATGGTTGTATAATCGTCTCCCAATATTATTTCCCTAACAAATACCATAAGCAATAAATTGATTAATTTATGGGAAAGTATAAAATCAGTTTACGAGAAAATTATTGCCGTGCAATTAAACTTCTGAATAGACAGGCCTTGTGCGGGATTTGTAACAGTTCATCTTCGACTCAATTAATCAGAGCTTGTTTGAGTTATATTGATTTCGAAGTGCTGTTATAATCTCTATAACATCCAATGCAGAATTAGATCTAGCACTTAGTTCTTGAATGGAAACTAATAAACTATTAATCTTGTTAGTCGCTTATAATTAGTTGGAAACTGCAGAATATCCTGTGAGCTGTTCTAATATTAATGGCACATAAAAGGTAATAACATCGTGTAATCATGAGCGTTAATTACTTTTTAATATTTTTTAAATGAAGTACATAATAATTTCCTCAACAAACCACTTGAAGATATAAATTTATATGAAGAAAGTAACATTGAATAAAACAGTTTAAAAGTTACCATATAAATATAATAAGCATTTAATATAATAAACACATTTTAATATACATTACATATAAATACATTATATATAAAGATTGCGATAAGTCGTTTCACTTTGATTCAACTTTAAGCAAACATATTTTTAAGCGTTATCATATTATCAAAACCTGGTACCTACGATAAGATAATTTCGAAACCGAATTATATCTCAGAATATTGTGAAAGCGAGAAATTTAAAAAATGGTTTTAAAAAACCGTAATCCTATTACAAAGCAATTCGCATAGAATTAAATTTGCAAGACGAACAATTTCCGATGAAATATGATTTATTCCCATCCCTTCGATTGCCAAATTTGATGGCGGCGTAGTCCTGTATTGACATTTAGCGTGCTCTCATACAAACGAAGACTCGTGAGAGGAATTTTGATGACGGGATTAGAATCTCCAGCGTCCAAATATCGCTACAGGACCCGCCTTTGCTTAATTAAGTCTAAGCTAATGGAAAGACGGCTTGTTAGACTGTTGCTTACGTTTAAGTTATGCATTAGGTAGCTCGATATTAGTTTCTATTACAGAATACGTTATGATCTCCGACCTACATATAATATATACATCATAACATTTTGTACCATATCCACAGTAAACGCTACGATAATCAACTAAATTATAAATTTGCAGATTTCAACGGTAGTCAGTCAAACATATGAAGCTACGAAAACATTTTTATACAATACTAGCTGCGCCTCGTCGTCCGTATCCCGTAGGAATATCGGGATGAAAAGTTGTCTATATGTAATTCCAGTTGTCCAGCTGTCTACGTACCAAATTTCATTGCTATCGGTTAAGTAGTTTTTGCGTGAAAGAGCAACAAACACACACACATCCTTACAAACTTTCGCATTTATAATATTAGTAGGATTCACACTTTAGTATTGTAGCTAGATATAGCAAGAAATAATAAAACAATACACCGTACGCTAGTTTCATAATAGTACCGATTAACAACAGGCTGGGTGCAATTGCCGCGGAAGTAATAAAATTGCATAGTGTGACTACTAAAACGTAGCGGGACCGCAATCCCGCTGACTTATCCCGCTTTTATTAAAACAATAGTACTTTAAGCTGTGCTATAAGCGAGGACAGTCATAAAGATTTTTATTCATACTACGTTTCTGAAAACACTTGCGATTCTCTACGTGTTGTGTTATCACTGAAATATATTACTCGCTCGTCTCTTTCATTCATTACAATTTGTATTAATTAAATTTCAATGTGTTATTAATTCATTTGAAATTCAAATTTAGAATAATCATGTCTCTGTATGAATTATTGAAAGTTAATCTTCTTTATCGAGAAGATTAGGTCCCATATAACATAACATACGAGTATTAAAATAAAGGAAGTTACCAATAAAATAACAATTTTGTTCCTATATACATATGCTTAGAACTTTGAAACTACGGAAGTCTTTGATCGCTTTTTATAATGTATGGAATGATTCAAAAGGAAGTTTATATGCATAATAACATCTATAAAATTAGAATTTAACGCGTGCGAAGCTAGCTGGTAAGTAATAATATTAACTCGCCACGCCAACATTTTAAACAACTTCTAGGTGTGCTCAATCTGCTGATACTCTACGTAATTCATTTTCGTGTTTCATTTAGAATGAAAGTTTGTCAAATCCCTCGGTACTCGATTCCTTCAGTCCTATACTTAACTGTAAATCCAATGTCAAGGGACTACTCATCTGGGTTAATTGTGATGAATTCCTGTGTATTTTTACTTTCTAATATAAATAGAAGTGTGCAAGAATATTTAAAGATTTTTTCCTGCATACATTGTTTCTAGTTTCCAGATGTTTTTATACAATAATCATTTGAAAAATTAAGGTTCGCTAATTGCACTATGCGCTATACAAATAGTGCGAAGAAAGATAAAAAAAAATTAGTCCTCAGGCATGTAGTAACATTAAAATATTCATTCATAAAAAAATTACTCGCCACAAAATGGGTCGGTCGAGGTTTTCTCGGCGGTTATAAAAGGCTATCAAAAGTAAACATAATATAATCAGTTTTCCTAAATAAACGTATGTTCAGTATAATTGCAACTTGAGATAAAAGACTGGGTTTTCTCCTCTTAATTAAACGAAAGGTTTAGCGACCCTCCTCGTAAGTTGTAGCATTTTCTAGTGATTACTTACGTCTATTGAAAGCAAGTAATTAAGCTCCCTTGTTTTAATAAAGATGTTTGACAAGTCTAAGATAAACTATTAACTGACTTAATTAAATATGCTACCATATAAATACAAATTATCTTATTACGTGACACTTGTAGAATTTTACAAAGCAAAATTGCTATTAACTAAAAAATTTAATTGAGTAACTTATTATAACTATAAATAACTTATTGCAATTATTGAAGGCTGATATTATTTATATTTCGTGTTATACTTTTATATTAGGATAATAATTGTATTCGGTGTCATATTTTTTTCTGAGTGTACAAAAATACTTACTGCTGTGTTTTCTATTACTCTTTTCCTTACATATACTTTCCTTTTTTAGCCTGAATAGAAATTACTGCTATACAGCTAGAGCAGGCAACTGAGCTGATGTTTTGCCTGTTGGTAAGCGATCACCACCGCCCATGAATATCGCCGAGGTAGAAAATCAGGATTAGCTGAGATTCTTCCTCTGCGATTGTTGAAGATACAGTACATTTACATTGCCCGCTTTTAAGGAGTAAAAGTTTAAAGGTGATAAAAGGACATCAGGGACAAAATATGAATTGGGAACGGTGAGGCAAAAGGAACGTCTCTTAAAAGTAGAAGAATCAATTTTAGTTGCGATCTAGTTAAATATTAAATGAAATACACAAATCCTGCGTAGTTGGAATTGCAAAAGCTCCGACATTCTGGGGCCTGAGAAAAACCTGTTTTCATTAAAAAATATATAGTTTTTAATTGAAAATCTCTTTTTATGATCTCAACGGTGCAGTGTATACAAATATTCCTTTTACAATTTGAGAAATATGGGTACTAACTCAAACTCAATACGTAAAATTAAGTTAAAAATAAATAAAGTTAAAAGTATTATTTAATTAATTAGACAGCGAACCGAAGTGTTCCCTATGTACACAATTACTCTGCAATCCTCATAGAGAAAAACCCGCAACTTTTTGAAGCATTTTTAAGCTGGATAACTGCACATGAAATATATTGGAAATATTCGTTTGAGCTTGAGTCTTGAATAATTAAATGGTACATGCATATTTCTTTTAACCGAAATAAATATTGTACATACATTCAATATGGTTTCAGTCATATAAAACCTTCTTGAAGGGTTCGTGTGATTACTATTAATAGCGAAGAGGGTTAAAGCGATATCTCCCATCGTGATATATGGCTATCTTACTGGCGCAGTAATGAGAAATTCCTCTGTCACCGCTTTTTGTATCACGGGAGGGGTTGAATAAAATTTTTGAGCGTCATGCGTTGACGAACGCTGATATTTTAATAATCGCAGCTTTTCGCGCTTTTAGTTTCATCACAAAAGCCCAACATTTTATTAAAATGCCTGCTATATAAGAGGATAATAGATACATCGCCAATATTAAAAGTAAATTCGCAAGTCGGAAACCTTCTAATTCTGAACTGCTTAAAGACTTACATTTGTAGCTAACAACTTTTTGTATGGCATTGTGATATTTTTGTTAATAAATGAATTTATTTAAATTAAAAAAATGTCAATGTTATTTATCATTAAATAATATAATAAATTACGCTTAGTCGATAGCGTATCACAAGTAGAATTCAAAGAAAATTGTGGTAAAAGAAAATTCCCGAATGATCTCAAAGAGCCGTTTCAAATTATGCCTAAATAGGTAGGCTTTTGTATAAATCTCTCGTTTCCCTTCGCATTCAGAAATAAACGTTCACATCACGGTCTTACTGTAGTTTCAAAGTTATTTCCATCTAAAGAACTCAATTCAGAAAGACGCGATAACATTTTCATGATTATGCGAAGGGGACATACGCGCTTTATGTTTTCTATTCACATTACTTGAATGTATGGAGCTAATGCAAAGTCAACAGCATTTTATTGGTGTTACAAAATCATGTTTTGACTAATCAAACATGTTCAATATAGTTCATTTTCAATATTTGTAAAAGACATCCTAGTATAATTCGTTTATTATGCAAATGTCTTTACATAATATTATACAACAATACTACACCAGAGTCTTATTTCATATCTTTACTAGGTTACTTTTTCCTTACGACTGTACCATAATCTGTGGCTGTGCTCATTCCTAGTGATAAGCATTTAAGGCGAGAGCAATAAAAGCGCCGAGTTATCATAGGATTTTTCGTTTGCGTTGATTTTTACTAAAGTACAATAAACGAGAAAGACCGCGGTTATACATTTCTTTCCCAAGCGCAAAGGTACGAGAATTACCTCTCTTTGTAATGCTAATTTTAAAACCAAGGAATTCATTTTTTATTCATAAGTTTTTCTGCTCCAAAGCCTGCAGTTGGAGCATCCAACTCGTTTGTGATGAGTTTGAAGTTAAGCTTTTTTATTCACAGCGTTATTCATATTACATTACACGAGTGAAATTGTTTTTAAACACATTAATGTAATGATAATGGTATATGTAAATCAAGAAAGCAGGTAAAATGCGTCAATGTCCTAGAAAGAAATAAAGTAAATCTATTCATTTTAATGTAAAATTAATAAATTTTGTTATACACTGTACCTATAGCTACACAACAGTCTTTAACAGGCAATTTAGTAGAAAATGAAATGTCATAAGTTTACGCTTGATGTTATTTTGATAGATAGAGAAATAGCAGAATTAATTCCAAAACAATATATTTAGATTTTTTACACTCCGTCAGCGTTTGAACCATTGGGAAGAAAATAGGTAAGTATTGATCTCATTCAGTCTGAAGAACTTTCATTGAAAGGCAATATTCGGTTTTTTTCTTTCTCTGGGCAGTGGACTTTTACATTTGGACTGCGTAGCTCATTGACGATTCAACCCTTGCGCGGTCGAACAAACTGGATTAGCCAGGGACATGTAGGTACCGAGGGAAATAAATTGATTTTATTTTATTATTTAGCTTTATTTATTTTCATGGATGGTAATAATTCATATAGATTGTAATTTTTTGCGGTTCCATTGACATGCCTTAAATGTAATGCCTATAGCATAGAAAATTTATTTGTTTTATCAGGCGTATAAGGTCTTAAAGCAATTTTTTTTAAATAGGAATGGATACAACAACTTATTTTCTATAGCCTTCCAGATGGCAATACTATGACGCCCAACATATTAGTTTATTTTTTATATTTTTTTAATACAATTTTTATTATGTACTAATTGTATATCTACGCTTGATATTCTGTCATTGTAAAAAAAATATTCTAGTAATTTTTTAACTTGCTATTATAACTATCATATATCCAACCTATCACATTGTACCTTGCTATAACCAAACCAATTATTAAAAATTCCATTTCTTTAAAACTTTATTTCAAACTTCACCTTTTTTTCATGACAAAAAAAACTGGTAATTTTATGAAATTCACTCGTACATATTGCAATTTGATGGTTCTATTTTCCTTGCCCACAAAGGATAGGCACAACTTGCAATATTTGGCTAAAAGCTGTTGTATTTTTACCGGAGCAATGAAAAATCCATCCAAAGTTTTCATGTCGTTAGCTATTCGGGTCTACGAAAAAAATATTTGCTTCACTGCATACGAGTTTTTTATTGCCAGAATTTTATACCTATAAATTATTAAAGCCAAAATCTCGTTTACGCAATGAAGTAATATATTCATTTGATAAATTTTTAAGCTTTAAAACAGTAAAACAATCTTTGACTAAAATGATTTTTGGAGACAAAACAAAACAATTCCATTTTCGTTACGAATCCAATTCAATTTTCTGCACTACCTTTTCACTAGTTCGCAAACTCATGAGTGCATATTTACTCGAGGGATAGAAAATCCTTCTTTGAGAAAATTGCCTTTGATCGGATTGGATGACAGTGCCGGCTCGAATCGCCTTCCAGATTGTCATTTACTTAGTGATCTGGTTAAGCTTTTTGCATTTGTTTGTTGAAATTTATCTATATAATCTATAAGCAATTTTTATAGCATGCTTAAACCTTGCGAACGAAACGGTGACGGAAAATATATGTTCTTGCAAGGAAACTGGTATTGCATGACGCGATACAATAAAACCGAGGAAAGAAAGTAAGAACTCTTTCTTTTCCTTTCCTTCTTTCTTTCAACGAAGATGAATATAGAACATTAGTTGTGCAAAAACATTCATCTATTTCAACTCAAATTTATGATAAGCTCTATCTTATGCAGTTAAAGGCTAACAGACAGGCGGTCGCATTATAATATTAGTAGGTACGAATACTTAATAGATAATTGAGTTATGTAATCTCAAAAACATATAAAACAAAGTTGTGACGTAATTGGCGAACTGTGAAAATAATAAAAACATACAGTTTAAAATAAATGAGCTTTTATTGGAGCAATTTCGTAGTTTCCGAACGAATAAGCTGTACACAACATTATTACACGTAATTGTCGATTTAACGGGCGAACTAATTACACGAGATTATTCTGATACATGTCAGTTTATGGATAGCTTATAGCATTTTGTAATTATTATAATAAGTACCCAATTTATCGAATAGGTCACGGCTCGTAAAGCAGACTGTATTAAAATGAATCGCGAAGTTGTCTAAAATTTAATAAAATTTGTAAGTGGCTGGAATTTTCAGCCGTTTGCTCAGCTTTATTTGCACTTAACTGGATTTATAAATATCTCTTTGATCCATTATAAAATTGTACTTGTTTTTCTTATTATTATCGTCTTGTTTTGAGGCATTATATTTATATTCATTATAGTGTTCATATTTACTGTATTTATAATTTTACTATAGAAAAGGCTTTCAGAAAATAACAAATTGCTATTCACAACTACACCGCAGCTGAAAAACATTTATTAAGCAAGAATTTCGTTTTCATTGAATATATATACCTATAGATACAAAAGTATTGATGAGGAAATGTACATTTTTTATTTCTTTGCTAGTGCTGCAAATTTCAATTTATAGTACCCGTATTGAAAATAATAGTGACTGAAATGCATAGGATTTTAACTGAGAACGCTAAATCAAATATTCGTAAAATAATGACTTTTATAAAAGCATCTGGAGCAAAGAGTGGATGCAAAATACCAAAGAACAAAAACAGACATTTTGCCGTTAATGTGAATAAATTGAGATTTCGTTGCGAATGAAAATAGATGGTATCTCTGTTCAGTATCTTGTTAGTAATATCAATTAGACTTTATTTTATGTTATTTTATGTCTTTATTGTATAAAATTGTTCAACTTGTACTAATATTATAATATAAAGCCACCTTAGAGTTTGTTTCTTTGAACTCGCTGATCTCAAGAATTACTAAACCGATTTCAAAGCTTTATCCACAATTGGATATGCAAGAAATTCCTGAATGTTGGCTATATTTATTGTATATTGGTTAAAAATAATTATATTAAAGTGATTTCACGCACTTTATTATATTTATACAATTTTTTAGGGTTTTCAAGTTTTTAGCAAATAGCATTCTTATACAGGACCTGACCTAAGACCAAGCGATCGCGCTTGGTCTTAGGTACGGTCAATCGAATAAAAAACAATTGATTCTTCAATTTACATGTGGATAACATCACGATTGTTCAAACGGTGAAGGAAACCATCGTGAGGAACCCAGCATCTCCAAGAATCAAAAGTTCGACGACATGTGACATTTGCCAACCCGCATTTGGCCAGCGTAGTGGATTATGGCCTGAACCCATAGGAGGACTGTGCTCCAGCAGTTGGAACATATATGGGCTGATGATGATGATTCCCATCCAAGCACAGATATAATCAATCCCGTTCGTGTGTTATAAGTGTCGTAAGTTGTAACTGAACCAACTTTCTTTTATAATTATATTATAATATGATCATAAAATATTACGTATAAGTCTGCTTGTACAAAAACAAGCTACCTACATTGGAACTATCCATACATATACTATATTATAACAGCTGGAAATAAAACGTAAATTTAATTTACCAGAACCACCCGATAAACTATGTG
This sequence comes from Zerene cesonia, assembly GCF_012273895.1. NCBI lineage: Eukaryota > Metazoa > Arthropoda > Insecta > Lepidoptera > Pieridae > Zerene > Zerene cesonia. The sequence continues at coordinate 2,722,153 of NC_052111.1, read as the reverse complement.
TGTTTATTGTTACATATACTAACTACGATAGCAGGAACACATGAAAACAAACGTGTGAGTTTCGTTGCTTGTACAAATAAGTAACTCAATTATGCATTCAAACAAAAGAGACCGGTAAACTCAGTGGGGTTTTTAATAAACAAGCTCGCATTGTCAAATGTGAATATAATATGATTATGCAGGTATGAGCTGCAGTGTGTAGGTTCGCAACAAAATAACGTGTTTCTGGCAAAGAAAGCCCATTTAACTCCTCTAGTGGCTTTGTGTTCCCAGACTAGGGTTAAGCACCGCAACGTACCCGGGACAATGGCCCTAGCCTTTTTCAGAATGCCTCTTTCATCCTTCCTCGCAATCTCGAAATAATACCAACTCGATCAAGAACATTGACATCACTTTATTATAAAAAAGTAACATATTGGTTATAAGCTCTATGGTAACAACTGATTGTTGTTTTAACTATTAGCGATCCGCACTGGCTCCGAACGGGTACATATACATGTGATATAATACAATCTTTCCACTTGAATCACTATGTATAAAAAACCGCATCAAAACTGTTGCGTAGTTTTAAAGATCTAAGCATGTATAAGGACGGACAGCAGACCTTAGTGACGTTTTAATTATTACTATGTAGTGTAATCCAAATATTTCCTATGTAGCTACATACTAAATCCGTAGCTATGCATGCTTTTTATTTACACAAGAATTATATAATAATAAAAATGTAATTAATTAACATATTTAGTATTTAAAGACTTAGAAATTAAATCAAACATAAGTAAATACTAAAGATTCTTTTATTTAAGGCATAAAGCAGAATGTTTTAGGAAAAATCTACCTAGTCTTGCCATAAATATTGTAATAAAGAAAAAAGAAAATTGTTAACTGCAAATAACATTTATTACTTT
>NC_052111.1:2663289-2720245 GCF_012273895.1 Zerene cesonia | reverse complement strand
TTAAACCATAGCATACACTTAAAAACCTTGAATTTTATCGGCCACAGTATCATCACATGTTGAATACATTTTTTATTAAAATTTAGGAAAAGGATACTAAAAACTCACCTTTTTACGTTTAATTTATACACATAACAAAAACAACAATGCAATTACTAAAACAAGCCATGTAGCACTAACGACTAAAGCATGCAGAATTTCAAAATAGTTTTCAGGAAGAATTTACAAAAAGGAATACAAACTGTAGCTGCAATGTGAATAACATAAAACTTTATAAGGCGAAACTTCCGCCACTATCCTATTAGAGGGAGGTAAAATGTTGCAGTTGCGGTCACATCTCTAAACTATGGCTAAACCAATAGCCAAATCTGCGCTTTCAGCTCTATTAAGTCAAATGAAATTATAACTCGTATTACGGTTTAATATAAGCGCAACCTTTGTTATGATATATAACTGGTACTGGTAGTGTTTATATTCACATGAATAACATTTGTAACATCATTCGGAATGTATTTCTTAATTATATTTTAAGATTGCAAAATAAACTTTTGTGTGAATGAAACCAATGTTGTTACTAATCCGTATAGTTCAAATTTATATTTCGATTTCGTGCACAGGTAAATATTAAAACGTTTTTTACAAAAATTAAATCAACATCTATTGACATGGAAATAAATATGCGACAGAAATAGTTTCAAAACTTTTTTATAAAATACGATCTCAATGAATGATCACGACATGCATCCAGATAATTCTCATTTTTCGTCAGCCGTCAGATAGGTGACATATCAACGAAATTTATTGCCACACCATTGCAAACATTTAATATTTTCCGAGGCAATTTACATTGTTAAAACTTACACTTGAATACGCTTATAAAAATGATTTTTACAGTGAACGTTTTTGAAATATTTATACTGCGATTTCTTTATTAATAACATTACTTTCATAACTTAAATTTTCTTAATTGCAGTTACATTAAAAAATGTAATAGTCAAAACTTGCCAGGGATTTCAATAAATAAGAGTTGAAACATTTCTAGCTGGCTGAGCATTACTTTTTCTAGAGTCAGGGCAATATTTTTCAATTTAAGTGACAAAGTGCACTTAGGTCGACTTGTCGGATACCAAAACTTTTCCATTTGACTTCTTTTGAATTCACTACAATACTTACGACTACAATAAATTATTTTTCGTGTTTTCTTTTTGATTACATTCATGATAATGCTTATTTAATAGAGTATTTTTAAAAAACCACTGAGTAACATTGTATCATTGATGCCTGTAAATGAAATTGCTGTATCAGTTTGTGTAAGTTAAAAAAATAATCTAATATGCTGAAAGCACTTTAAATTATGGATATATACTAAGAAATAATGTCTGAAAATACGCCTTTCCTGAGGCGATGCTTACAAACACTGAAAGGCTTTCAACGGATTTCATGACAGAGTTGAGACAAAAATTGTATTCTGAATAGGGAATATTAATTTTAATGTTCCTTGACAAAGATAAGACAGCGAAATTTTGCCCTCGACAATTTAATATTACTTTTGAAACAAATGTGATTGCAGATTATTTAAAAATAATTATCTTTTCTTTTTAAGAAATGAAGTAATTTCAAATTGGAAACTGATATACTACTTACATAAAAAAATATAGGTTTATTTATAATAAGCGCATTATTTACGTACATGATTAGGTTTGTTATTTATTATATAAAATTCAAATTTGCTTTATATCTCTGTTATTAAATTTTCACATTTACGCAATGATATATTCTTAAAGTTTAACAAACTGCATTATACTCGAAAGCGTCCATAAATGTATACATTGGAATATATTTAAATTTAAAGCATTTATCCATATGATAAATCTCAAATATGATTTTATCGAAATGCTAATTTCAATGTTACTCGCGAGCATACACAAAATGAAATTGTTAATTCCGTTTGTGAAGGAGATAATTTTGCGGAATGGTAGCGTTGTTTGACTTTAATTAATTCGAGGCTTGTCAACGGTGAATGTAATTTCTGGAACGCGTCTGTCTCAGGCATGTTTCTCGTTACCGTAATCGTCTAACGTTCATTTAGTGTTGATGACACGTACAGCGTGTATGTACTTTGATTGATAGTGTATAACTTTTGCGGTCTCGTCGGCGGAAGTTTATTTTCATATAACTACCAAATGACGTCACTTAGTTCGTGTCGGTGCGGTCGTTTTATCTAAAAATATTCTAAATCAAAGTTCCACACGAAGAACTCGTATAAATGAAAAATTGTCGCAATCCGAATAGAAAACAAATGCAGAGCATAAGTTCGATGCTTTTCGAGTCGTGAAAACCGATAGGTAGATTCCCAACGCAGGCTGAGCCAAACGGAATCCGTACCATATTTCATGTTCTCTATGTTATGCGCTTTGTGAAAGAAAATACATTTTTCACTATCTTTAAAGCTTTCACAGTATATTTTCTTTATTTGTTTCATTGCAATCTCGACATTTCTTTGGATACTCTTGTATAATGTTAATTAAAACGGTAACATTTTGCTTATTCTAGCGACTACGTTTTTCTAATTAGTTCCTGTTAACTGCTATATTTTTTAAGGTTTATTGAAATCTCATAAATGAATTGCGACAAATGATTTCTCATTTGCTGACACTTACCTACGGTTCATTTAAGAAAACTCATTTGCAGGAAGCCTCCGGAGAACGATCCTCATTTGCGTTTGTAGCACAGCACGAAGCTACCGGTGGGTTAAGGTAAATATTCTGAGGTGCTTTATAAATGCAACTTTATAAATGCTCATAGCCAAACGTATATTTTCATAAATCTTATAAAGCACAGTAAAATCATTATTTCTGGAATAAAATTACTAAAATACTTAGGTATTATTATTTTTGACAAGGGCATAATTAAACGACATGTAATATTATGCGCATTTTTTAATTTACGTGAATTATTCCTGCCATATATCTCAACGTTTATAATAAGCATAAGTATTAATGTCTTTAACCTTCAGCGTTCACAAATCCTAAATAAACCAACTCCGACAGGTATATAAATCCAAAACTATATTCATTATAAAATTACTAAAAGTTCAGCAATATAAGAAAATGGAAACACAATTATAACAAACAGCAGCATGCATTTATAAGCATTGTAAGTGAGAGCACCCGCTTATTTCCTTTGTAGAGGGTCAAACATGAACAAAGGCCTTTTGAAATCTGCGCTCGCTTTGCATCATCATGAGTCGGGTAAATGCTCAAGTTTTAAGTGTGTAGGGAGCAAAGAATGGTGACATCTTTCCCACTTAGCGTACTCGACTAGAAGACAACTGTAGTCAATTAAAACAAAGGGTAAAATGCCCAGGCGAGCTCTCAATGCTGTTGCACGAACGTTGACCGCGCTCAAGGGCTGCGGTTTGTGATACGGTTCAGCTTCCACGAGGTAATTACGGCACTTTTATGACTTTGTTTTAAGTTTTCTATGTAACATTTCACTGAGATATTCTCCTCTATAATACAAATACAATTCTGCTGTGTAGTAAAATTGATAATAATTTAATCTAGATGTGACAATTGCCCATGTCATTCAATGCCTATAAATATTCGGACGTTTATCTCGACGTTGATGTTTCATTTACAGGGTCCGGATGACTGTGTAACTTTTTTTGGAAAATGTTAAGTAATATTAACGTCAACAAAGAGGTTTGGAGTGACCGAGCATTAAAGTCAGCTTATGACTGAGAATGTGATAGATTGCGGCCGCCCAGCCTCGTTTATTTTTTATTAAATGCCTTAGCAAAAGACTTCTATTGCGGTAACAGCTCCTTATTGTACTCCACCCTTGATATTTATGAGCGATCGTTGTTTTCTTTATAAATAAAGAGGAAAATCTCTGCAATTATTATCTTCCTTTTGCACCTGTTCCGGATTCGAGGCACACTAGATTATTTAACTTGAGCACTGGAAAAATCAATGCGAGATAGTTGCCCAATCACGTCAATCGTTGGAACAGTGCCGTAAATTCTTCCACTTAAGTTAGGCGAGTGACAAATGGGTCGACACCCAACTGTTACATTTCGTTTTAACCCACGCGGCCGTAAAGCGACATTGATAAGTGTTCGATGCGACAAGTCTTTATTTTGGACCAAATGCAAGATAAGAGGTGTAATAACTCTTGTAAATTTACGGCGGAACTCGCAAACTTTCACTGGCTCATTTCAAAAAATACAAACCGGTGTAATTTTCTTGCCGCCCAAGTTTGTAAAAAGACTATTTGTAGTTTTTATCCTCGACTCCTGGATGTTGCGAATCTGGAAAAGTTTTAAGCGATCTATTTAGTGTGCTCCCAAACCACTTTGTTACTGTTAAATCATACATTATGGAAAAGTTATCTATTGTGTACATGTGGTTAAAATTTCTCCATTGCATTGTCTAATGGGTTTTGAATTCAGAAGTAGATGAATTACCGGTGAAAAAGTATTATTCAATACTCATTTATTAATATTGAAATAATCTAATTGTATCTTAGCCGGTTCTTCCATTAAAATCCTGCACAAAATGTACCACGAGCGCAATGCTTAAATACGTCATAAATAAACAATTACATAGCACTACAATTCTTACAGACTTGTACACGCCTAATGTCCACCTGTTTACACATGAAGGACATAAATCAGATATCCACTAGCCGAAGGAGAGAATTCTGTCACCGCTAAAGCGTATGCCTTCCGTCTAATCGAGTAAAACGTTTCCGACTCAGTGGTTCGGACACGTCGCGTAGACCCGCTACGAGCCCCCTCACCCGTAGACTAGCTGACTTGGACAAACATTTGTATAGCACTCACTGAATTTGATGGCTGCATCGTTCCAAGTGCTTTTTGACGCGTTCTTGTGTCTTATGTACCTTGGTGATTACAGCGTGAATTTGATACTAAAGGAAAATGAATGTTGGCGTGATGCACTTTTATGTACCTATATGATGAACAATAGTGCAGTGACATGTAGAATAATCTTATATATAAAAATCAATTGCTGTTCGTTAGTCTCGCTAAAACTCGAGAATTGCTGGTCTGATTTTTATAATCATGGTTTTGGTGCATTCTGAATAGTCCAGGGGAGGTTTAAAAGGTAAGAACAGTATGGAAGCGGGCGAAGCCGCCGGCGGGAAGCTAGTACTTTATATATTATTACTGGTTGTTACGTGAGATGATTTTTTTATTATATTTGAATGTCGATTTACAATGTGAGAATCGATCATGCTTCGGCACGAATTGGGCCAGCTCACACCAGGAAGGTATCACACCTCCATTTAAATAGTGGCATGGGAATGTTACTATGTTTTATGTGATGAGTGGGGAGCTGGAGGTCCTTTTCTTTTTCCTCGCCCTTTCCACCTTTTCCCAGTCCATTCCTTATTCCCTTCGTTCATCCTTCTACCTTTGTTTCTCCCTTAAAAGCGGACAACGCTCCTTTACCTGCTGTTACATAAAAGAAATACGAACTTAGTTACTTAATTTTTTTGTTGATTAAGATTCACAATAAATATCGATTTCATATCAACCCTTGCCAGTTTAATAGATATTGTAAAATAGCCTATGATTTCGTTTAGTTAATTTTTCTTTTCATTGGCATTGCTTTCTATCAAATGACTGTTTCTGATATTATTTTTTTTTTGTATTTAGGAACATTGTAATACTGAATTATTTATTTATTATGTAATAATTACAAAATATTATATAACATACATTGTACAATTTATGATATAATAAGTATGTGTTTCAAATATTGAGTGAAATATTCAATAAAATATTTTGAGATTCTGATTTTGTTAACATTACTTCTCAATTTTAGTAATAACATAAACTCAGTTATTTTTTAGTTGTTTTGCAAAATAGTATCTATATTAAGACAATTAAATGACATAATAATTAAAAAAAGTTCATAAACTACTGTGTATAGAGGTATCTGTATCTCTAATAAAAACTAATAAAGCAATTGAGTGTTACTAAGAATTTCTAATGCAGTAGATAAGGACTCTAGAACCCAGCTGTGATTAACTGTAATCTCGCAAGACAAATACGTCAGGGACATATGGGACGTCCAGGGGCTGACCGCACTTTGAAACGGCTTACCTGTCTTGCATATCATGACTCAGAATTAATTTGTATGTCCGTGTCGAAACTTATCACCAATTAGAGGTAGGCGTGATGATGGACGTTATAGGAGCGGTAACGGGTACAAGTCTAGAGCGTGTTTAGCATGGTATGTAGAATGGTACAATGTTTTCGATGTATTAAATGCACACAATGAAGTTAACTTATTCTTGGTTAACAAACCTAGTTTTAATATTCTATTACTATCGCATTATCAATACATATTGACTTAGATAAATAGTTTTAAAAAATATGACGTATTTATTATACTTCGTAACTAGAAGATTTTTACAGGAGTCAGTTGTGTTTTGTTTTCAAAAAAGATTAGTAATGTTAATATGACACTTCACACTAATATTATAAATGTGAAAGTTGTTTGTTTGAATGTTTGTCCTTCAAATACGCTGAAGCTACTGAACAGATTTTCATGAAATTTCGTATACATACACGGTATGAGCTGACTTGGGTGATGTTTGAATTTTTATGAACTTTTATGCCGATTAAATACTCCCTTTGGATAAATCAGGAATCTTGATATCCGGACCGGTCTAGTAGTTATATCAAAATTTTGAAATGTTTAGATTATATGATAGTTTCATATAATGGAGGTATGAAATATCACATTTATTTAAGGGAAACGTATAATGAAGGTATTGTTAAACTCATAAAACATACCCATTTTACAATGCAGCCCGCTCCAAATATCGTGTTAACCCTGCAATAGAAATTGTATTTTGCGTTCATAGCTCGTATTACGTTTCAAATATTATTCCAGTGTGTTATACAAAATTTACATTCTTTTTTATCATTTAAATTGGTAATTTTTCTTTACCGTATATAACTATATCTATCTCTAAATTTGATATAATGATTTCTTGGTACCTACCAAGTCTTTCTTGGTACGTAAGCTGTACCTACAGCTTACGTAGGTGTTCTTAACAAATCATATATTTCAAATATTATTAGATACATGAACATTTAAAACAGCACAATCATTTTAATACTTCTTCAGTCTAGGCTATAGTCACTATGATAATTTATGTAAGACCACAGATAATCTGGCTCTGTATTAATAAACTACGTTTTTCTAAATCATTTGACAAAAACTGGATGTAAAAAGTAACTTGTTTATTAATGATGAAAAATGAAAATTGTATTAAAATTTACACTTCAAATTAGCATCTTTCTCTCTTATTCTTCAATTCAGTTCGAATTATTGGAATTCGCACTCACGACAGAAATAAGGTTTCGATAAACTTTTTTGATATTACTCAGTACCCGCTGCACGGAAACCTGCCCTTAGGTCGGTCCAAGCAACTTTTTCAATTTAACAGGTGAGGAAAAATCGTTCATTCTTTTTATTTGAACATTCAAGTAATATTAACTCTCTACAATCTTACGGCATCTCTTATTTGATAGTTTATAAGGGTTTGGTTTGTTTTTCTTTTATGGCAAATCGACAACCATTAATTCAATACTTTAATGTTGTATTTTATTTTATGTTATATATCTAACCAACGCAAATATGCTTACTGATGTCTGATTTATTAATGGTGAAGCATTTTAAAAATGCAGCATTTTATTTTGTATACTATATCTTACCAAAGCCATTATGCATATTATTATACACAGCATTGTCTCTGCAGAATGCTTTCAACGCACCAGGGATGTTGGAATCTTGCTTAAACCTTATTCAACTACGACCTACGCGAGATGCAATAAACGCCTTTACGTCCACATTCTGCACGTTACCCCCACCCCTAAGCTACGCTGAAATTCAATTCACAAGAATAATGTCATGCGAAATTGAGCTGTGGATTTACAGCACCGAATCTTCATTAACTCCAGCGATCGAGGAATGTGATGTTTCAATCGCTTACCAATATTCAGAATTATCAATCGTTGCGCGTACAAAAGCAATTCATTGTAAGAACCATTTTCCAGTGAGAGGGCACCATTGAAGGCGGACAATACGACGCGAGGGACGGAGCTCCATTGTCACACTCGGAAACCATTATTGACATCATCGATGGGATATTTAAAAACATTTACATAACTAATAGTTATTAGATTATATAGCTTCTCGTTTTTTCAATTAACTTTATTATACGTATGGTCGGATATTACTTGTGTTTTAATATCCTATCCTACTAATATTAGGTATAAATGCGATAGTTTGTGAGGATGGATGCATGTGTATGTATATTTGTTATTCTTTCACGCTAAAACTACTGAATCGATTGCAATGAGATCTGGTACATAGATAGCTGGATAACTGGAATAACGCTTAGACAACTTTTTATCCCTATATTCCAACGGGATACAGACTGACGCGGGTGAAACTGCGGGGCGCAGCTAGTTCTATTATAATTGTGAGTTAAAATACAGATGTCGCTTTTCCTAACTGTACAAAACTCGGTTAGCTATCGAATCCCATTAAATGTCGAATCACTTAAAAACGTTGCGCATTCGTACGGGTTATGCCTTGCTATTCAAACGTTGATTACTCAATGTTCGGCCCAACTACCCTCGCTTTGTAAATAGTCTTTGTGACTGGCTGCGATTTGTTATCAACTAACTACATCAATAAGGCAGTTGTGTAGAATCACAGTACATTCTTATTACGATCAATGGAATATTAAACAGATCCCCTTTCTGATTTATAACAGTATCAGAATCATGTTGCATAATATTTTATTCAAACGGCAAACGCTAGAAAACATTTTTATATAAATTGAAAACAAACTTAATAAAACTTTAGCTTTACTATAACATAACATTTCCCATATGAACAGACGGACGGCAAATACGTGAGCACTTACAAGAAATTAGTTGTGTTCTCAGAAAATCGCTTATAAATTAACTACGTGTCTACTTGACTGAATTTAAGTACGATAAAATATTTATTTACTTATTTATTTATTTAAACACTTTATTGTGCTGCCAACAAAATACAAAAACAAAACTTATACTAAAAAAAGGAGATACAGCACAGAAGGCGGCCTTATCACTTATAAGTGATCTCTACCAGGCAAATATTATAATGTATCAACCTGCAATTGGACTAAATTGTTTGCAATTTATACTGTCCATCAGTTTAATTTTCCATTTTATACAATTAATCTAATAAAAAACGAGACGAGAAAGTCGGACTCGCAACATTGTTGCTATAGCTACCACAGAAATACAATTTTGAAAGTTTATATCGAGCTATCAGGTTCATGATACGGACAGACAGACAGACGTCTGTCTGTCTCTCTGTCTGAACAGCGAAATATTAGTATTATTTATATTATTACAGATCGTTTTACCCCTTGGGAACAAAATAATTGATCACTTACTGTTTTATTGCATACAGTTTTCGGCTTTTACTTCCTAAAAAAATCGTATAAATACAAGACATTATAACGTGCATTAGAACGTACAAGCAAAACTCGACCTTATTTCTTTTGTTTTATTCGAAAATGTTGCAATTACAGTGTACTTTCATATCGAATAATGATGTATTCCCGATAGCCCTCCGTATTTGTCTCAATTGACTTGTTTCGTGCACTACACCCGTAAAATAACATTAGCTAAATTACCTGCTATTAGTGGCCAGTGGTCGCCAAATACATGACAAGATTAGCTAATAAGCTTAAATTAGCGTACTGAATTTGATGACGGTATTAGAAAATGAAATTAAAAGTTATTGTTAAAGAAAAAACGTCATTATAATGTAGATATTTTTATTATTTCAGAGATTATGTGAAAAGAATTGACATGTCATTTTTATGAAATTATGAATGAAAAAAATCATATCTTTATTTGTCATTGTAAAAACTGAAAACATATTTTTTTATTGTGTATTTTTGATCGTGTATGACGTGTCTGTATTTTAGAACGTGTGTATTGACGTGATAACTATATAGTATTCTATAAGACAACTATGTATATAGTATTATATAATAACTAAGTACGTCAAAATTTTGTAAATGTAGTCAATTTTATTTCTATGTAATCTGCTATCACATTTATAGAAAAGTAGTTTAGAATAATTATTTATCTATAATGTAGGTACATTCTACATGATTTAAAACTCACAACTGTTTGTAACTGTATACATGTTCCATAAATCACCTCAATCATTTTATTGAATTTAATTAAATCTTCATTATCTATAGCAAACACGTTACCAATACATCCATCATTTAGCAAATCAGGCTCACCAAAGAAATTAATTAAAGTAGACAAATTGCGAAGCACTGAAGCCGTGAAAATTCGATGGCGCACAGTCAATATCTCAATCAATGGGCGTTACACAAAGCCATGTTCGGCTTGGCAACGTGTCGCTGACGTAGCGCTCCTGACGATCCGATCCACGGTCCTAAATGTTAGCTAAACCATTGTTTACCTGTCAACGGTCGGCGCTGCCCTGTGATCGAACGGTGTACGCCGCCCGTTCGATCCTTTAATACGGAGCGAAATAAACGATGAACTACGTTTAGTGGGTACACATTGTAAATCTATTTTAGAAGCGGGTTGCCGTTGCTGGACGATTTTTTTATTAATAGCTCGCTAAAACATTCAATTATGAATCAAGTATCTAATGGAAATAGTTAATTTAATTAAAATATACGTTGGTTAAACAGTACAAACAAAACGTACAAGCAATTATATCATACTAGCTGCGCCCCGCGGTTTCACCCGCGTAAGTCCGTATCCCGTAGGAATATCGGGATAAAAAATAGATGTTGGCCGATTCTCAGACCTACCCAATATGCTTACCAAATTTCAGAGGAATCGGTCAAGCCGTTTCGGAGGAGTATGGCAACGAAAACTGTGACACGAGAATTTTATATATATAGAAGATATTTAGTATTTAAAGACTTAGAAATTGAATCAAACATAAGTAAATACTAAATATTCTTTTATTTAAGTCATAAAGCAGAATCTTTTAAGAAAAATCTATATTATCTACTAATGGTATTTCTTGATTGGTATAAAAACTCATACGTCATGGTTTTAAAATAACTTCTTATAAAATAAACTAAAGAGTGAAGAAAACAAGAAAATTTGTTTCAAAGTCTCATTGTGGAATATTTCCATCTAAAAGCATCTACAGATTTATTACGATTCTCAAAATTAATTAATAATAAACGCTAAATCGTTATTTGTCGATTATTCTGATTGTTTTACCAAATACAATGGGTTTCGTTAATAAAATACAAAGGAATGTATAACAATGAAAGAAATTTATAATAACACAATGCTTTATTTTACAGGCCTTGTAAAAAATCACGAAGGTCTTAAAGGAGCTTTTGTCAAAAGTTATTCACGATGGATTCTTTCACTGAATTTATTGAACGTTTTTCACTTGGCATTTTGTCATATAATAAATGGTAGTTGTCATCGTTTAAATTAAATTCTTACGAGCCATTTACCGCTTAATATTATTAATATTGCGCCATTTGCTGATTATTGCGAACAGATACATTCTTCTTGTGTTCATTTATTATGCCACGAAATTGATTAAATAGAAGAGTATCCTATGGATAGATCAATAAATGTGTAAAAACTTAAAAACTAATTGACAAAAACATATTATAATAACAATAACCATTGTTATTTTTCCTTATTCAATTTAAATTTGACATAACACAAATAATACAAAAATATGCTCATTATTGACTTATAGTAATAAATTCTATTCCACATTCAAAAATACTAAGCGCATCCCTTTATCACAGTTTTATTAAAAATTATACAGATAATATAATGACAAAGCTAAATAACCGGTATTAGCGATTGGTAACTGAATACGAGTCGATGTTCAGTTCATCTCGAGCCCGTTGTTTTGGTCACGTCTAGTGTGTTTAGCGTAGGCTAATATGTTCTATTCTAACCGCTATTCTAACTCGAATCAATACAGTGAGTAACTGTATATATATATTTGATATGGAACGCATTAGGAAATTGCTCCATTGATAATACTCGGTTGGAAATTATGGTAATGGTAGCACATAAAATGTATTAGAATGTCAGGTTAATCGTCGGTATTGTGTGTAAAATAGAATTTTGTGTTACATGATCGAAGACAGGGAATGTTAGGAGCAATTTCTACCACTAAAAGAAAAAGTAATTCAAATGGATTAATTAATATATCTATTGTCACATTGGCTTGAATTATGATGTCGGTGTAGTAAAAAATATGATGACATTAAAACGCTATACATATTTTGAAGCACGGAAAATATAAGACCTTATGTCATAGTCGAATACAAATGTTAATAAAATTGCTTAAAGCATTTAAATAAGTTTAATAATAAGTAGAAGTGCTGTCCCATTAAACCACACATTAAACGCTTATACAGAACAATATCATAAATTACAAATTTTGATTAAAATTTAGTGACGTATGGATACTATAAAAGATGCGACAATGGGCGCTTTATTTTATTTACGTTGGACTAAAATAATCATCAACGGTAAATATCATTTGTTTTTCATGTCACGTTCCTTCTTATTCTATATTCCTCCCCAATATTAAATCTTTTTTCGGGTGCCGACCCTCACTTTATATCATTGGGATGCTTTCTAAATGAAATTTTCTTAATGTATTTAATAAAAATGAAATTACTGAAAATAATTCTGAACAAATGATTGTAAAATTTCAATTAATGTACGCTATACCTAATATCCTCGTATAAAATTTTGTACAAATACGGTTAATATTTTAATATAAAAAAATAAGTTATATTGCATCAATTAAATTTATTACCACGATGAAGAGTTTTAGTATGAAAGTTGTTTGTGTTATTTTAATAAGATAATGTCATGTAAAATGACGATGATTTAGTGTAATTAAATCGAACAGGTAAATTACCAAATTGGTTTTAAAATAAGGAATTGCAAGGGATAAAACGAAGGCTAAAAAATATTCTTATTTATCGCTCGTTCCACAATAGCAACGTTGAACCATTTCTCTATGTCACTGTACAAATAGCTTCAAAGAAATCCACTCGGATCTTACAAAGTCCCTTTTAGAAAATTTTAAATGAAAAGTTAGTTTTATACTCGAAGTAACAAATTGTACCAACGTCAATTTTATTTTTAACGCAATTAATAATCTCATTTCGTTTTTCGATAGTTAAATACATTATAAAAGTATTCTGCTTCGTTTTCGTTTAACTACACATGAAAATAGTTTATTTATCATTTGATGGAGAATTTAAATAATTTATAAGTATATATTACATAGCGAAATACAATATTTATTATAAATACATAAAATTATATTTATAATACGCAAAAATTTTGCCCCGTCACACAGTTTCAACTGGATTAAATAGATAGAGAACAAAAACAAATAGTAATCTATTTAATTTTGTTTATATGATTAAATTTTATGAATAAAGGCTAATTAGTTTCACAACTCTAAGGGTTCGGGACAAATATGAATTCACTTTATGTAATTTATAACCTTACCAACCGTTGCTTAACCTAGAGTTTTTTTATTTTTTGTTATAGCAGCAACATTATCTCTCAATTATAAAAAATAAAAATAAACAGTCTAACTGACAGAAAGACAATGATCGGCTAGTTAACTACGCCTAGTTAGATGAGAATGTTCGTTCCAACAGTTCGTTAGTAATTTACCTATCATACACGCAAATACTATTCAGTAAACTTTATTCACCACAATCGGTACTTAAAGTGTACGTGTACGTGGTAATAAATGTTCCCCTATTGAAGCTAAACTTAGGTTTCGAGGGTGGAGCAATTACGAAGCCCGTATGCCGTTGAAATATTATAGAGATAAGGCCGTTTCGCGGAAACCGCTATGAACTAGTCTTACTTTGATATAAGATAAGCACGGCTAAACCTATTTGGCTTGTTTAGAAGTATTTAACAGGTTCTTAGAAAGATAGTATAAAAAGAATTACATAGCCAACAATATGATACAGTAGAATAAAAGCCGAAAACAATCTAGACAATATCACATGTCCTTGTTAGCACGAGATGTCAACTTGCAATCTCTCACAGAAAAAGTAGTATGTACATTTTTAGAACGTAATTACATATCACATTTAATTACTTATATATTTTAATATAAGATACCTAACAACATGAAAAATGCGCGTAGAAGCCCTAAATAGTGTCCCGAGTAGCTATACAAAAATATGACATAATATGTAACTCGGGCTCGCTCCTCTCGCGTCGTGCTCCTTGCTTCCCACAAGATTGACCTATCTTCTATACATTATATCTATCGTCTTCGTTGTACGACTGATTGTATTATAATACTCTGTTAGAACACTTTAAAACTTCAAATATCCATAATTCTAGATTTACCTGAGCCGCCTTTTATGTTACATTCACTATGGTGAAATATTTCCAACAGGAATAGTAAGCTTTAAAGTGAATAATCATAATGCCGATGAGTTAAAAATAAAATATTCTTCTGCTTTTGAAAGCAAATTAAAAAAGTAAAAGTATTTTTGCAACATTTTCAATTGACACGTATAACATGTAAGTTATAATACTCTAAAGTCTAAAGTAATGATATAAAGTATGTTAGTGTACAATTTTAGGAAGGCTACGAGTGTTTATTGTGTATTGGTTGCGGAAATAAATATTTTTTATTAGATACTCACATGAACAAGTAACTGTATTCTAGATAAAATTGCATGGGCTATAGTTTTATAGTCCAATCTTCTGTAAATACCATCGCAGAATCGGCTTTGTATTCAACGCAAGCCCCTTCCGTACCACAAATAAGACACGCACGATCCAACATATTAATATAGTTTGTTTGCGAATATTATAATATCAAGTAAATTGACCGACGGCTCTAAAGCCCTCGATCACCAGTTACGCAAACACAAACAAGAAGGCAACATTGTTCACAGTGTTGTGGGCGTGTAAATATATTCTGTACATAATAATTTAGTTATATTGATGTTATGTTATCAGATTAAATTTTGGACAAACAGAGAAGGCTCGGCGTCGCAGCTGCACGAGTTAAACTAATTTCATCTTGACATGACAAGGGTATTAGTTGGGTAGCGACCCTTTTTATATCTCAGGTTACTAGCATACTCAAACCTGGTTTTATAATTCAAGTAAATAAATTATTGATGATAAAGGAGGCAGCGTGAACTGTATTTATGTTTGGCTAAATGTGGCGACGTGAAATGTTAAATGTTTTACAGCGCTTCATTTTAGTTTTATGTTTAGCTTTCCGTCCGCAGCTTTTTCCGCGTAGTCAAAAGAAAATATAGACTGCCCTGATCTGATCTTTTTATAAATGTTACATAGGAATCTAATAAAAGGAAAAAGTTACCGTTACATTAGAAACTAGCCGCCGCCAAACTTTGAAGATGACCGAGCGAGATACCAGATTCATTCTTGATCTTGAAATTATAGGCGTCCATTAAAAATCTCCCTCGTTCCCAAATGCGGGTTGTTCGTACATCTAACAATTTAACCGCGTGTGTTCAAGTTTATTTAAATTCGCTTTCCTCGCCTTGGCGCGTGGAGTTGGTACGACATAATTAAATTGGCAATAATTGTAATGAAATGTTCCTAGCTCGTGACCCAGCTGCGTTGGATTAAGACAGTATGAACAATTTCATCATGATTCAGGACTGTTCAGTAGCAGTTAACGTCTCCATTATTCACTTCCTATTTAAAGATCCTTTTAAAGATGAGATGTTATTGGTATAAAATATTTTATGGACGAAGAATATTGCGTCCATATTACGTAAAGATGTATAGGTCCCCGTGACAAATACGCACCGTTCTCATAAGAAATTCACCCTTGTCGTTGGCGAGAGGCGGGTCTCGTGAATTATAACATCAAAAAGGACCAACTTTTTGTGTCAAAATTAACTGCGTATTAGGAGCCTAAAGTATTCCAATGAGATGGTGTTTCTTTGCAAGGATTTTCTAATTAATTACGAAGTTCTGTTTGTAACATTCATAATGACAAAAATTAAATCTAGATGATGATTGTCTGCAACAATTGAATTCATTTATTACTTTGATCTAAAATTTCTACATTTTCTCTCTTTCGTTATGTCTTTTTTTTGTGCTTGTGAAAAACTAAACAATCACTTATATACATAGAGTTAAAGATATTGTTCTAAATGTAAATAAAGACACATTTAGTATCTATAGAATAAATAATACTGAAAGCATCTATAAAAATCCATTTTGAATTTTAATAGTTTACATCCAACAGAATCAAACAATATTTTTGAAAATCTAGCATAAATATTGAGAGATAAATTAAGCATTTACTGAGAATTTACTTTATTTATTTCTAAGTCGTAACTATAGCGGGGTTTTATTTTTAGATATGACCAAGGAATATGTCACATTGGTTCGTTCATGATGATTATTCATTGGAATTTATTAATTTTTCAAGGCTTTTTTAAATAGTTGATTGCGTTTCATTTGAGTAGCAACCACGTAATAAAAGAAATCGTACAAAATTCAAATAGCTGAATAGTTAATCGTCAAATGCGGACAATGTTCCGCAGACCGCACTGTGCTTAAAACTACTTATTAAATATCCAACTCTGCGCTTTTAATGAATATGGAAGCAGAAAACCGCAATAAATTAATCTTTCCTTTGAACGAATCTTTCAAAGGGGAATGGGGGAAGGGGAATATTTCATACATTAAAACTACAGTATTGATGAACATAAACTAATTAAAAAATCATCGTTTATGCGATATTTCTTCGTGAGGCTCGAATTCATATTGAATTCTTGATATAAAATTATGAGGTTGTCCTTATATCGATACTACACATACAAGCGTATGTTTTAAGTAGTACATTACATGCGTTTTGTAATATACAATTAAGCAACACACTTTTAAGTGTAAAATAACAGCCTTCACTTTAACCCTCGCAGTTAAAATCCAACAAGCCGATCTAAGTCGCATTAACAATGTCAAACGCTTTTTGCCGTTAACAGCAACAGAGATAATGCTTTAAACCGAAACGGTTCATCAGTATTCAGCGGCGAAGCAATTGAAACTGCGGTGGTGCTCGGTCCTCCCACTCAATTTTCCTTGTTCCGACGGCTCGAGTTATTTGCATCACAAAAACACAATGTCGAGGGAACGCGAGACCATTAATCACGCGTAGCGGAACTTCAACACGGTGCTGAATAGCGTAAACCGCACGCAAATGATTCAGGCGTTTTAGTAGGTCCCATCGAAGGCGCCATACGTCGCGCCACAGCTTGTACAGCACTCTGCTTCCATATTCAGCACAGCACTGGCCCTATACACCGTGCGGTATTTAAGTACGAGGAACGGTAAAACGGGCAAGATTCGGGGAATCGCAAATTAGTGATGTGATTTTATATGGACACGTCGTAAATCATTCAGGCTAATCGAGTTAGTTCTCACTATTTTAGGTTCGTAGTGCATTTTAAGTAGCTCCTACAATAGTTTCCTGTAAAACGAAATAGTTTAGGGTAGTCTGCAATACACGAGTAAATAAAAACATAACATACAAACACTTTACTGGTTGCAAACTTTATACATAAATAATATAAATATAATATTTTCGAGGTAACAATAGAAGGAAACAGTTTTAAATTGTCTGTGTCCATACTTTAAAAGTTTTTTAAGTGCCGGAACAAGCCGCCGTTTTAATTGCGCCAACAGGAAAGGGGGACGATGAATGGAAGGAAACAGCAGCAGCCTCGCCAGCTACATTATTAAAACTTGCCTCTTACGCCACCGCGCCATACTTCCGCAACGCAACGATCATGCACTCGAGAGTAATCTTAATAAGAGTAACGTTCAGATGTATTAAAGCTGCTTTTTCTATATGCCTTTCATTATTTCCAACACTTACTATTTTTCACAACTAGTTCTACAAGCAAACAACGATTATACAATTACGTTTAAATACTCTAATAAGCAAATTATCCTGGAGTTCACCCTTGAATAACAAAAAATCATACTTTAATAGAATTACACGTTAAAGGTTATTTGAAAAACAAGCGAATGTGGGGTAACTAATTGCGTCCTTGAAGCGAGAAAGGCGCCACCGCGTTAACCCTCGAGAGCAATGTTTGTAAAAGGTGCGAAATAGGCAAGCGTCCCGCGTTACCGTGACCGCCTTATTACATTCTACGGGCACCTTTACAAAGCCTCCGCCGTGCCTTATCTGCGGTACCGCAAGAACCTCATAAGCTGAGGTACTTACCTCAAAACATATTGTAACACATTATGCACAAACGCGCCGTCGCGACCCCACGCCGTCATTCTCGCGTAATAAGAATGTATCTTATAAAGTTTGACTTTAATTTTCTGAGCACGATAAGATGCAACAAATATGTCACCTACATGTGAAGACTTCCGTAATTCTAAGTCGGGCTATAGCACCGATAGCTTGTCGTTGTGCTCCGAATGCAAAACTAAGTTCTAACCTACTCCCGATTTTCAATTGGAACACTCCGTGTTTACTAACTGTAGAAATTCTCTAACGATACACAACTCAGACAATGCCTGCAATTCAACAATCTACATACAAGTATTTTGTTATTCGCAACATTTATTCGTTAGTTTCAGAAGGTATCTCAAAATGCATATATATACTAAAATAACCTAGAAGATATTCATTATGACTCGAATAATTGCTCATATTTACTCATAAAGTAACGTATACTCGTTAAACAGTGTAAGAGAATCGGATAAAACGACGAGCTAATAAGCAAATAGATATGAACTAATGCAATACAGCTTGGCACGAGTGCACCTGTTTCGAACGCCAAGTTGTCCTCCACTTTTGCTGTACCTATGTTAATCTTAATGCGATATGAAAACTGTCTTAGTTGCACGCAAACTTATCTATAAAGTTCAAATGTTAATTATGAAAGTTTGAACTAAATATTCCGAGAGCCATTTAAATATCTTCACTATTTACTTACAATAGTGATATTAATTCACCCCAGTTTTAAATATACCAACCCATATATAATGATTTGGTAAATCTATTACTAACTACATCTTAAGATGTTGCAAGGATCAAAAATTATTGATCCACATTAATAATAAAAGCGACAAGGTTTCATAAGATTAACAAAAATAGTTGCTAGAGCGTCTGCTAACTTTGCTTGAACTATGACCAAAGTTCGTTGATCAAAAGTAATGAATTTGTTTTAACATTTCTTCGTAGTCCTTCATTTTCCTTTTCCCCTCTTCTTTCCCTATTCATAGCGTTCTCGTAAAATTCTTGATTTCAAAATACATAGGCATTTATAAATATATTATCTACAATATTTAAATATATTTATAACCATTAAGAAATTGTGATGAAAATTCAAAGCGAATCATTAACATTGTTTTAAAAAATTGAGTAACAAAATGAATTGAGAATACCTATCTAACAAACCTTGATATCTTAGCACTCATCTTTATTTCTGAAGTCTAGACGTTGTAAAGAAAGTGAGATGATTTCTATAAATACTACAACAATAAACTAATACTGAAACTCAAGTGTATACTTTTGATGAAATATATATAATAACGTTTATTGTCTTATGATAGATAAGAAGTCAGTATATCATGATTCAAGTTTAACAGTTGCTAGCAGCAACTGTTAAGCAAAAACAAAATATTTAAGTGTTTCATGTGAAAATGTGTAACTAAAATTGTGGATTGACAATTTCTATTGATATAATAAAAATAAACAGAATCATTATTTTAATAGCCGCCGAGAATAGCTAAACTAAAGACTAAACTACTATTATATTGGTGTTTCATCTAATCGTCGATTGTTTATTCATTCATATATTATTACAAGTCAGCTATTTTAGCCTGAACAAATAGCACTTTATTTTAAAATCAAACTATGTGTCTATTGTTTAATATATATAATACATACATTAATTTTGTGCTTATAATCTGTATGTAAAATCGCCGTAAACATTTCCTTACCTACCTTCAATATTTGGCTAGTAACCCATTAATTAACGTTCGCTTTACATAATAATCCTATCACAAAAGGCCAGTAGCCAGTGGCCGAAACGTCAATCATTACACAGTAACCAAGGTTGAAACTGAAGGGTTGGATTATGAGGGTCTAATTCGGTCGAAACAGAATTATTAATATTCAAGTCCACGGTTGATGGCTTTAATTTACTTTTATTTCATATTCAATTACAGGTTGCTTTCGTAAGCCCGCGATGATACAGGATTAGACACAAGCCTGCTTTGTTGTAGATTTGTTTTGTTTATGAATGGGGCTGAATCTGTTAATGAGAGGATCAAGGAACGCAAAATTGTGGGTCCTGACGCGCTATAAAATTTATATACGAAAAGTTTTCGTTTCACAGATATCTTAATATTTTTACAAGTATTTGTTGTATATGGTTTATGGTTATTAATCTGATATTGCTTGTGATTTCGGTCACTTTAAGTTTGTATTCTACCTCGGTGTCTCCTATTAATTACTTCCTGTTACAAAGCTGCCTTCCCTTGGGCGCAAGCTATTGAAATTTAATTACTTCGTTTGAATATATATACAACGATTCAATTAAACGTATATAGATTATTAACGTAAATTACATCTATATGACTAGCTCTATTTATGCAGTAGGTACTGCAATATTGTAATTTATAAATCAAATTATATTAAAAACAAATGAGTAGCAGCAATCAATTTCCCCATTTTACGTCTATTTAATGAAAAAAGAACAAACATAAACATCAAGCAAAATGTGTTGTTAAATTTATAAATCTCTGCGACAGTATGGATTAATAACATTACATACCCATCCAAATAGAAGTTTTACTATAGTTACTGTATTATTTGTTACGTCATATATATAAGTATTCCCATTTAAACAACGCCGCGACCCATTCTGGTGTAATGAATAAAATTAGGCATAAATATTAAACCTTCTAAGAGGGTTTCCATTAGATAATTGAAAACCCTTATTTATAATGAAAATGCCATGCTTCATGAACTTTTTCCTTAATGAGGCCAAAATCGTTCAGGCAATTGTAATATGGGCACATATACTGCAAAGGCTGGCATTCTAAATTATATTATAGTAATCTAATTTTGCTATCACCGAATGCTGGTGACCACTCAAATAGCAAGCGAGTACTAATTAGCTGAACTCCCACACAAATTGCTGAAATAACGCCTTGTATAATAATATTTCTAATAATGATTTCAATCGTCATTTTCGCTGCAGTAAACATAATTTAATTATAATTTAGAGTAAGCAAGTGAGATGACTTATATAAATAAACTAACGTCGGTTTGGTTTTCTTTAAAATCATTAGTCTCCAAAAAGAAAGCTGAGATGTTTAATTCATCACATGTTTTATTCATTTTTAGGGTTCCATTCCCAAAGGACTATATTACGAAGACTTCGGTGTCCGTCTGTCTATCCATCTGCCCGTCCGTTTGTAAGACTGTGATATTTTTATTGTATTTTATTATGTATTTTTTTATAGTAGCAAATAATACAAAATCGAGGTTGGAAAACGGTTGGCATGGCCATAAATTGAATGGATGACGAAATTTTTACAGTTGCTCTTTAGCTTATTTGTACGGAACCCTTAATTTTGGGAGTCTAGATCGCACTTGAACGAAGGCATACAGATAGAGTTACTTTCGAATTAAGTAGTAAGGATTTTACTAGTAATTATGTACTATATGAGAATAAAAATATAATAAAAAAGCGTCCACTTTACATGTAACATAACAAATATGTGTGAAGCATAGTAGGCATGTTATTCCATCTGGTATACTACTTCAATACTACAGCGACACATTTTGCGAAAAATTACGATAGAATACTACTGACAAATAAATTCGCGTCCCGTAAAATTAATCATCGTATAAATAATCTTGTTAAATTGCAAACACCCTCGAGCAGTACTAGAAAATACTTAAATTGAATAATTTAGGCTTTTGTTCGTTAATTTAGGATATGAATTGCAAATCGCGCGGAAGGTTGTATTTACGTGAAATTATTCAAGCGAATCCTCCTTAACGAGGTATTTGCTTTTTCTCCAACTTGTGATTTCAAAATATTGACTCCCCTACGATCGTTTGACAGACAACGAGGTTTGTCTACGTGAACAATTTGAGGAAAATAAATACAGGAACTTTTTCTTCTTATTCTACTTAACAGTGATAAATTATGTCATTGTTGTGCCTTGTAAATGCTCACGAGGAAATATTATTACTATTCTTAAATGCAGTAAATTTCATAAGTCTTTCTTGTATCGCATTTTCTCTTTATTGTGCCGTATTCGTATGCACATTTATAGAGCATAAAATAAATTGTCTTACTTTTTTACGATAAAAAAATATGTTGACACTTACATGATCATAAACATAGTCTTTCACAATCACAACAACCCCAAAAATGTTGTGAATCCAAAGAATTTTACGATCCATTACTTCTTTTATTTGAAACGAGTTTTCGTTTTATAAATTCATAAAACAAAACAACGGTATGTAAAACCTCCACATTTGAAAAAAAAGTTATAATAAAACATTTTGAAGCGCCAGTGTAATGCTATGAAAAATGAAAGGATGGAATTTTAAATGGCTAACATTTATGGAATACTCGAATGTAAGTTTTTAAACAAAGGTAAATAAGCCGTAGCAGTGCGAACCGTATTCATGCGGTGGGTCACAAAAATAGTAAAAGAATTCACATTTTGCATTGTTAATGGGAATATTATTAAATTAAATTGAAACTAAAGCTACTGAGTTTAATATCGACTACCTAGAAACATTTGACTAAATAACAAAATTTGTCTAGATTCCTCATGTAACAGGCGTAAAAACAGATTGATAGATAGAGTTACTACCGCATTAATTACAATCACCCATGCCATAATTACGGTATAGAAATTGCTTTGTAATTATATTTGCATGATACCTGCGATTGATACACCACATTCTGACAAACTAATGATGTATTTTCCACAGCGTAGATGCGTTTCAGGTTTTTTGTACTTTAGTGTTGCGAAATCGTTTTATACGCTTCACAATACTTTGACATTCTCCATCTTTACCTTGAAGTCGTAACATTTTATGTATTGTGTCGAGGGAGATATCAGTCGCCTCGACATTTAAGTGTGCCGTATTCATAGCAACAGGCAAGTATCAGCAAAAACATTGCATTGCGAATGCAAACCGCAAGCCTCGGGAGATTTAGTCGACTCGCTCGGAATAGATTTCTCCCGTATTCCTTTGTCTTTAGCTGAATATTCCCCTAGACTTCTAGAAGCTGGATATATTCTTAACCCGCTGTCACACCCGCAATCCTGCTCTATCTAGGTATTTGGCTGTTGCGTAATTATTCTCTTTAGATGTATTTTGGATTTCCTTTATTCTACTGTGATACTTGAAGTTATCGATCTATTTTGTGATTGATGTACTATGTTTGCATAAACACACAATTTAACAGACAATTACATTTATTGTTATAAATTAATAAATTGAAAAAAAAAAAACTTGAGTTTGAAGATGTTTACAGTGTTTACATTAAAAAAAACATTTCATTGACAATTATTATTTAGGCATTTATCTACTGTATTAACCATAACTTCTTCTGATAAATAGATTTACTCTAAAACTCTTCTAACTAAAGATAATCATACCATATTATGTATTTAGTTTAAATATAATCCCCATAATAACCTCTGTACAAAAAATTGTATCCAAATTCTGAAATTGTAAATATGTATCGTGCCCCAATACAAATTTTAATAATTTTGCAATTCAATTTGCTATCTGTCTCTTTACACATTGTTTCGCGAAAATCTAATCAAGCTGGTGAAAATAACAAAAGATCAAACTCCAATATCTCTTAATTAAAATCAAACTCTTCTTTATTCGTATTCGTTTGTAATCCAAGGAAAATATTGGTGTTTTCATAAAAACACAACTCATGATTAATTGTTACAAAATTCAAAACTTGTCGAATTCATTACCTAAATATGACGGTTGAATCTGTGAACAGGAAATTAAAACGAAAGGACTCTTAGTATAAAGTACACGTAATGGAAATGTCATGAAATAACATCAGTAATCTAGTTTTAAATCATTTAAAAAGCCTCATTATACAATTATAATGTAAATAAATATATTCAAAACCGCAAATATACATTTACTCAGTTTATATAACAATTAGACAAGGAAGGAGGTAGAAAATGCTTTTAAAACCCTTAATGGCGGAAGCGCTGGAACCGAAATTAAGCTTGAGTACGACTTTTATCACTCACGGATAAATAAGAAAAATGTTACATCCAATGTAATGTAACTAGAATTTTCTTACTCTCCGTATTAGGTACGTTGTTTCTACCAATATACAGTGTATATTTTACGCGAAAACTCTTTTTTTTTTTTAATGTTAGCGGGCAACTGAGCTGGTAGTTCGCCTGATGGTAAACGATCACCACCGCCCATGAACATTCGCAAAGGTAGTGCCTCTGCGAATGCGCTGCCCGCTTTTAGTGGGTAAGGGAAAAGGATTCATGACAGGAAAGAAGGAATGGACTGGGACGGGTGAGGAAAAAGAAATAGGCCACCGGCTCCACCACTCACCGTACGAAACACAGTGGCATGCCACTATTTCACGCCGGTTTTCTGTGGGGGTGTGGTATTTCCCCGGTGCGAGCTGGCCCAATTCGTGCCGAAGTATGCTCGACTCCCACAATAGAAACTCTAAAAAACGTGTATTTTTTTTAAGAAATGGACTTTGCACACACTCTCACGAACCCTGTAAAATGTACGTATTAGTTTATTTATTTCACCATAACTTATATGTTCGAATTGATATGCTGATAACAGACTTGTTTTGAGATATTACAGTCGTAATTAACTAAGCAAGGTTGAATGCAGTCGTATTTTTTTTTCAAATATATTTTACGCGTCCTTTTTTTGCACTTGCTCTTTAGCTTTTTTGTTTCACACAGTTTGCTTAATGTATTAAGCATTCTTATTTTAATACGGTTTTGTAAAAGCAATCGTATACTAAACTAATCAAAACATTTGTCTTTAAAAATCCAATATTAAATAGCTGTAGATGTAATCTTATATAATATTTTTTTGCAATTAAATAACAAGCATTTAATTTAATGTCATATCTTTAAAACGAACGTGGGTTCGAATTCCGCCTCATAATCGTTTTATCTAAAATATAAATTTTTCTTACTTTTTCAATGTTGTATGTAGGTTTATGAAACTAACACAATTTACGCGATAATCAGGAAATCTTTATTTTCAATAAAACACCTTTCACTAATTGGCGGCGTTTTTATTATTTCCAAATGAGTCTCATACGTGTCTCGTAGCATTACCCCTAAGTGTAATTGCGTTTCGTAATAAGTAATTTGGGAAATTCTCTTGCCGGAGCTTGCTCGGCGATGGTATAATTAGATACGTTGTTAATTAGACGGTAGCTGTACAAGAGCACTCAGGGGCAGCTTCCGTTTACTTTCGTATAAGTACTAAGAACGTTGTGGTCGTACGTAGATACGAACAATTAATATGCACGCTAATTTTCAGTTCGTTTTAATTTAAGGAACTCGGCTACCAGCTTCTTAACTATATATAACCATAGATAACATAACACTTTGATAAAACGTACTTTATACATTTAAAAATCATTATATTAGTTATCTTTATAGGCTAATAAAAAATAGTCATATTTGATCAATTTTCTTATAAACATTACCCACGTAAACATAAAAATCATCGGAAACTGTTTAAGCTACGCGAGCTGAGTGCGGTGACGTAAGAAAAATGGATCGTATAATTTTTCGCGAACACATGGCGCTGTGGGAGGGCACAGGGGAGAAAGCTATTTTGTTAATGGAAGCACAATGGAAAAGAAAACTCAATCAAGCGCAAGAGTCGCCGTGATTTCTGCGCCTAACTACGAGAGATATATTGTTGGGTCGGGGCCGTCATTAGCGGGAACGCTTTGCCCTATGCCGGAAATTCGTCCAAATACCGTAGGTATACGTAACTTTTCATATGTGAGACTAATTTAGCGACCAATATGAGTTAACGCGGCCTTTTTTCGCCTTTTACTACAAGTGCTAATTACGGAACCATTCCCGCCACTATTTTTGTAATGTTTTTCGTGTGTTATCTTATTGGTGTTGTGCAGCTTAACAAAATATTAAATTGTGGCTTAAACACTATTTATTTTTTTATAGCAGACTTGCATTAAGAACAAAGTTATTACATTATTAAAAGCTGAACTTAACTCTTCTTACTTACCTCAACTGGAAACAGGACTTTTAATGGTCATTTAATAATTAGAATAACCTGAGATCATACATGATTAGTAACAAAAATTTTATGTTTTATGTTTTATGTCGTGATCCTGTATCTAACTAGTAAAATAACATTAAGATAACATAATTTCTATAAGCAGTAACATATTTAGATATTATTTCCACACTTGCCAGGCTTGTCACGTAGACGCGTTGGATGAATGGTACGCCGAGCGAAGCCTACACTCATGACGGACGCAAAATTAAAAATTAATTAAAAACCGGCCCATATATTTTCAACAATTCACAATGGGAGATATTCTTGATGGATAGGTTGAATGCATGATGCAATGTTACACGGAACGCGGTTTAATCTTTAAATTGCAGGGATTGTGCAGAGAATAATTAAACGATGAGTTTTTATGTCTTGATTGAAACTCACTTTTATTTTGTTTTTTAATCGTAAAGGTAACGTGTTTTATTCATATAGTAACTGACCCGGCAAACGCTGTTGTACCTTACTCTAATCATTTAGGGGTTTGAAAAGTATACGTTGGCCGTTCTCAGACCTACCAGAAATGCACAAAAAATTTCATGAGAATTCAGCCGTTTAGGAGGAGTGTGGTAACTAATATTGTGTCACAAGAATTTTATATATGTATAGATAAACATGATAATGCTACTTTTTATTATTAGTAGCACTAATTAAAGTTTTTTATGTTTTATTTGTAGGTTACTTTTTACGGAGAATAAAAGCGCTGCATCGGCTGACTGTTCATTTTTCACGTTGATATGCAAAATACCAAAAATTTTACACTTCAAAGTAAATTTCGAATCGCCATCAATAGGTGTTACATCAAAAACCACTTCAGCCCTTTGTAAAAAACTCGAGTTTTAACTTGTTACAAAACTCGTAATCCTAAAAACGTCTGTTACTAATTTCTTTTCTGATTTTAAAAGAGCCATCTTTCATTTACGACGACATTTAGAACAAGAAAATTTCGGGCTTCGACACGAAGTTTTGGTAATTTCCGTACTTGCCGGCAGTTTTTTTGTGACCCACACTTTGTCGTTAATCTTGAGAACAAAAAGTCGTCTATGCTCGCTGGCTCGTTACAGTTACCGTGTAAAGCGACAGATTTAAATTGCCCCCTCAAATTGGGCGGTGAAGAAATATCGATGTGATTATTACGATTTTTAATTAATGTGTTACTTTTAATGCGCCTACGTAAAAAATCAAATCAAATCAAATCAAATCAAATTTATTAAATCAAACACTTAACCTAACCTTAAAGCTAAGTACATCGCTGTAGCAATTACAAATAGGTATCAAACAATTAAGGTTCAAGACCGATATCTTTGCTAGGTTACAGAGTAACCTGTATTAAAGATATCAGTACCGTCCCCATACCATCAATAAAGCACAAGGTAATTTAAATGTCTCAAGGTGGTCGTCCACTTTGTTCATGAAATTGATTTAAAATTACTTAACTTTTAAAATTACGGTTATAAAAAAAACTAAAAATATAATGTAGCATACGAACATGAAAGAATTGAAGTGTGTGTGTGTGTGTGTGTGTGTGTGTGTGCGTGAGTGCGAATGTAATAGTTTGCATAGGTAAAAGAGTGCAAATATATATATACATATATATATATATATATATATATATAATCACAGCAAAGATATTGGAAAGGATTTACGACGTTTGTCACGAAGTTAACAATTCTAGCAACAGTTCGTCAAAATTAATATCAAACATATGGAAAATGTTAATTTTTTTTACTTCTATGTGATTACATTCTTACGCATAAATGCAAATATAGCCGTGTCTTTCTGTCTATCTTTTCTTCACGCTTAGACCACTAGACCGATGTGGATGAAATTTGGCTTCAAGATAGCTACCTGAAAAAGGGCATATACAAAGGGTATTTATTATTCCAGGTATCCCACAAGATAAAGAAAAAGAAAGAAGATTTAAGTTTTCCTTTAACTATGCCGGCGTAGACGAGGGAAGAAAGCTAGTGATCTATAAATGTTATATCTTTAAACGAGCAATTCTTGTATATATATATATATATATATATATATATATATATATATATATATATATATATATATATATATATATATATATATATATATATATATATATATAATTGGAATCTCGAAATCGGCTAAAACGATTTTCATGAAATTTAGTATATAGAGGGTTTCGGGGGCGATAAGTCGATCTAGCTAGGAATCTTTTTTAGAAAATGGCATATTCGTGTTTTTTTCGTGTTTTATCGACTTAAACTTACTTTTTTAACAATTAGGAGGCGTTTGAGTAGTTAGTTGAGTAGTACCAATTTATTATGACTCTTCCTGACATCTATTGGCAAATAATAATACTATAAATGCGAAAGTTCTTGAGGATGGATGCATATGTATGTGTGCGTCTGTTACTCTTTCACGCAAAAACTACTGAACCGATTGCAATGAAATTTGCTTCGTAGATAGCTGGACAACCGAAATAACACATAAGCACTTATTATACCGATATTCCTACGGGATACGGACTTACGCGGTTTCAACCGCGGGTCACAGCTAGTATCTATAAAGCATACAAATTTATTCACTTTAACATCAGGTACAGTTGAATATTTGTTAAAATTAGAAAAGCCTTGTATTGATGTTGTATTTACTGGATTTTATATTACTGCTATAACGCACCGTTCGCTCTCTCCATTCGAGGTTATATTCGACCCAAATTTGTCCAAATGCGGACACATTTTCAGCGTCTCCCAGAACACTTTTATTTTTATTGGAATGTATATTTCAGAATTTCATCGTGACGTTCCATGAAAGTTTCTAGTATCGAGTTACAATTTTCAAATTATGATCTCAACTTATTGGATGTCTAAAGTCATTGTATATATGTTAGGTATAACATTTAAACATGATACACGCAGCATATTTCTTATTTTTCTTATATTTATTTTTATGTTCAACAACAGGTACTACATTAAAGAAACTACATCAAGGAAATATAAAAATTAAGAACTAAATGCACACTTTAAAAAGTAAACGCAACATGCATATAAATTATAAGTAAGTATAAATGATTTATCTCATTTTGATGGCATACTTGCTTAACATCAGGAGGATAGCGGTCAAACGTCTGCCTATTAAATAAAAATAAAAAAATCTCAAAAATTATAAGTACAGAATTATTGAGAAAGAAAGATTCTAAGATCTCAAAAGTTACTTACAGAATAAAAAGAGTTGCTAAATTAACTCAAATTAAGGGATACAAAAACTTTAAACATAAATCCATGTTGTGTTAAAATTTTGTAAATATAAAAATGCTTAATATTACTCTTATAATACAAAAGTGTGCCCCCTTCTTTGCTTTCTTTCACGTCGCAACAAGCTATTTTGATACTATTTTGTCTGAAGAAAGTTCCGAGGCTACAGCGTAACATAGACTTTTTTTTGCCGCGGTAAAAAATCTCATTCCTATGGAAAATTCCTTGGACTACGCGAGTGAATGTTAGCATTTTATAAATACAAATATATCTGTCTGTATTGAACTTGATTCGATATCCAATTCATTATTTAGGCAACATTTAAAATCCTCCATACAAGAGCCTAATAAATAAATGGATTGGTTAGTAAACATACAATTTTAATTAAATTGCAGCGAACAGGAATGTGTTTAATCAGAACAAACCGAAGAGTAATTCAAAGTACAGGTATACACAATCTACATATATTTTGAATATTGTTTTTGATTTAATTTCAACTAAAACAATATTCAAAACATATGCAGATAGCTTTCGTTTTATAAGATCGTGATTAAATAGTAAATAAGAATGTATTTGACTCAAACTCTCTATCGAAAATTCCTATTTTCATGTTTGTTCATCCGAAAATGGTCACTGGTCCAAACCAGGGCAGTGAATAATAGTAAATTGTAACGATATGGTACCCATTTGATATTATCAATAACTACTGTAGGACAGTTAATTTCTCTACGCCGACTCTAAGACCCATATCGGAAATTGCTAAAATATTACTAGAAAATTTTATGTTTCCGTGCTTTTTATGGACCCATATATTGAGGCTTATTCTACAGTGAATCGTTTTTATGGTCCTTGCGATCATAAGTACGTGTTTTATCGTGCTGCGGTAAAAATTGGTTGTTCCGTTTGAATTAAACATTTGAAAATCACGCTCTTATTAACGCTGAAAACTTGATAACAAAATTTAAAATGAGTTGTATCTTAATGTTGAATTAAATACTACTCATTCTATTTAAATAGCATATATCGACATAGTCTTCAATCTTTATTCGTTTTATTTATTTTTTTAACTAGACGGCGCTCTGCAGCAATCTGGTGAAACGATTTTCAAAATCGATGAAGTTTAGTATAACAAATTAACAAAGAACAAAATAATGAAATAATATAAGCCCATATATACCATACGTATTGCTGTACAATAATAAACAGATTAAGGGAATTAACGTAGTATTTACACAAACGGGTGGAGGCTGTAAAGTTTCACGGGGTGCCGCTTCCAGCTATCAGAGGAAGAGATTCGCGTCACAAGCCATTTGCTATGATCAATCACAACTTTGGCTCCGACTGACTTTTCTCTTTTGTTTTTGCCACTTTGAAATAATACATATAACGCTTTTAATGAATATAAAAGTCTTTAGCTAACGATACTATTCTTTTTTATATGTTCCTAAATCATAAAGGAGTACTTTAAAAGATAATTTTATATTTAAATACTGAAAACTCATGAACAAAGATTTTATCATATGAACACAAAAGATTATTAAAAAAATCTATTTGTAGCGGGATACATTTTCTATAAAATTTATTACTGAATTCTTCTGTTTTACTTTCCAAATATTAACGCAAAATTGCAAAGATAGAAATCCTGTATTGAATGAACTTACTATTTGCTATTAAAAAATTATTCTCTTAGCACAATTTTGCTTTTGGAATTGCGAATCTTCTCTTTATGCTGTGATTCCAAAATGAATAGTTTATTAGCAGAGCTGTGGATTGCAAAGTATATCCCGCACTTTAATCATATATCACCGAGTATAAAAGGATTGGTTTCTATTACTTAATATCCACTAGCACTGATGGTTTCTCTAAAACTTCACACTAATCAAGAGTGATTCAGAAAGTTTTCACGCAAGCTAGAAACGAAATAAATAAACACTAAATTCTATAAAATTAATATGGCTTGAAACACTAGATGTTATTAAAATATAAAAGCAACAAAATAATATTAATATAGATATTAAATTATATGAAGCATGCACAAAACACCGGAGGCCCATATCTTTTTCCATATGCTTTCCAGTCCTTTCCTTTATTCCCCTCGTTGTCCCCTCTTTTTATCCCATATCATTTAAATTTGTCATTTGTAGAGGCAGTGGTAACGCTTACCCTCATCTGGTCATCTGACCTACCGCCATCTTTACCGACGATGGCACAAAAAAGCACAATATTTGCGTAATAAAAAATACTAAAAATACAAATTTCGTGTGGTAACTACATGTTTTATTTGTAATTTTTATCGAATATTAAACAAATCTATTGTAAATTGATTGACATCATTTACATAGTTATCTTCCAGTCTTAAGTAATATTAAAAGCCTTCAGCCTTATCGCTTCAGTTTCTAAGCTATCAGCAAATAACAAATGTGTTATTCAATTTGCTAGACTTACTTAAGTTTTAAGAGAATTGGGATACAAATCTTGATCGATAGCTCGTACAGGGTCTCATCAATTTTCACCCGAAACCCGCGTTTGCACTTTAATGGGCACAAGTAAATTAGCCTACAGACCTTTAGACTTTATTACAAAATATGAGAGCATCTACTTAAATATCAGCTGATTTTTATTTCACATTGTAAGCGGAATTTTGATGCGCTCAATTAATTTTAAAGTGAAAAAAAATAAGTAGGCATTTATTTAGGTACACTTGTATTTTTAAATATAAATGTTCGTCCATCCATCTGTGACCAGGCTATATTTTATGAACCGTGATAGTTGATCAGTTGAAATTATCAGAAATTATGTATTTCTGTTGCTGCTATTACAACAAAGTATAAAAACGAGGTTAAGGAGCGGTTGGTGCGGTCTTAAATTGGATGGATGAATAATTTTTGGAGCAGATGCTCTTTAGCTCATTTATACGGAATCGATTTATTATATATTCGTCACTATACCCAAATACATTGTGATAAAATTACTAATGTAACTTACATCCTCTGTACTTTAAAATTTTAAAATAGAGAAAATCAATCATTTAAAATATTAAATCGCCTCAAAAAAGTAAAAACGTCAAGTCTAGTCGAGGTCTGTGTTCAAAACAAGTTTTTATATAAATTGTAAAAACAAACATTTATATAAATCACCATCTGCTCGCCCCTTCTCAGCCAGGACATTATTTTAAATTTCAAACTTTAAAAGTTATTATCCTATTCTACTTCTTCCAAGTTTTCAATCCAATCACTAATCCGTTCAACCGTTCTTGAGATATTATTGGAATAACTAACTATCTTTACTCTACTCTTCATTAGTTTTTATTCGCATTTATAACATTATCAGGATACATTCCGTTGTATCACTTGCCATTTATCCTTGCTATTTAATTACCTTCAATGCTACTTTAAAGACATATTTTTAATAATAAAATATTATACATATAGAAATTAAGGACTTTTAAACGGATTTTAAATGCGATTTAATCATTATATTATTAACCCGACGTTTCGAACACTTTACAGCGAGCGTGGTCACGGGGACTCTCCCAGTCACCAATCCGTTTAAAAATTTCTATGTATATGTAAGCTTATTAAAATATAACTGACCTTGAAAATTAAGTATACTATTCCCTAGAAGTGAAAGTCTACAGCCTTTTGAATTTATCGTCATATATTATTCAGGTTTATTAAAAGGATAATGGTAGGCATCGTAAATAAGTTTCCATGTACTTTCGGTTATAAAATCAACATTATGTCTCGTAAAATGATTTTTTAAGTGCTAAAATAGAATGGTATTAATCATAAAGTATGTGTAGTAAACATTCTAATATAGGTGAAATGTGGCATTTTGACCAAAAATTTGTTATAGATTTAAATAAAACAGCTGAATGAATAAATAAGCTAAATGAACACCATGGACAAAATTTTATATTCAAAATAAATATTCGTGACGGGGGTCCGCTTCAGAGTCGCCTTTTCGTTTTTTTAATGTTTTGTGGCCAAATTTAAGATTATGGATTCGGGTAATAATTGGCCAACACCTGAACGTTCAAGGGATGCAATAGCGAATGGATGAAGAATGGCGGAGAACATTACCGGGGTCTATAGCAGCGAATAGCAGAACCTAAAAATTAAATTTTAGCAAAATGTTATGAAATATTATAACTTCATATAGTAAGTACTTTATAAGGGTAGATTAAAATCAAACGATAAGATGAGATAAGGCTAGTCAAAACATATTTCTGATCAATAAAATCGCTTATTATCAAAATTTCGAATCTACAATACAAACAGACCATTGTTAAAACTACTGTTAGTAAACTATTTCCATAACAATCTACGAAACTTAACTCCTTCCATGCGGCTATGCTAATGATTTCTATGGAAAGTACGTAGAAAACTATCACGGCCGCATGTCGTGCGCACTTGTTTCAGCTAAATTATGGCCAGAGCAGACGCGCCGCCGCCAAACTTGCTGTTTTTGTTTCCAAGATTAACGATGAACAATGCCCTCGAAAAAACGCGTCACAGAAAACGAGGCGATTGCCTAAAACTTTACCATATAAATCACTCGTCTAAATTTTATGATCTCTATGTATGAATCTCTCGTGAATTTTATGTTCGTTCCCATAAATCATATTCGTCTTATCAGCATACAATGGGAAGGCAGCGTTTCGCTTCATAGATTTCTAAGGTTCGCTTAGTCGACATTCGTATACAATATGTTGACAACATAATATTACAAATGTATTTTATCGTTATACTACAGAAATATAACCATTTAATGAAAGCAAGGAGACGTCAACGTGTAGGCGTCTTCAGAATACTAAATTATATGACAAAGTTAACACTGCGAATGCCTTTTCATTATTTATAAAAGGGAATGTGATAAAATTGTGGATGTAAAGAACTTGAACTAGAAGTTTAAGAACAATAAAGTATGTAGGTAGGTATCCAGTACTCTAACACGTGACTCTAAAATATAATATAATTTATTATAGCATAATAATCTTCTATAACGTATTGTATGTATATAATCCTCTATACCGAAATTTACGGTAGAAACGTTACCCAACTCTTATCAATTTGATTTACCATTTAACACCTTTTACTACATTATCTCGCTGTTGAACAAATCACGATATAAAATTATTGTACTTTAATAGGAAGGCTATTAAAACATAGAAGTAATTAAAATATTTTATACATATTATTTTAAGATTTGTTTATCTACATACAATATTCGTCGTCTTACGTATGTACACATTATTTCTCACGGTAATAACAAGGTATAAAAGTTAATTTTTATTAAAGAACCGTCACTCAGAAAACTCGTAATAACAAATAATGTGTTGGTTCAAATGAAACAGCAGAGCGGCATTTGTACCTTTTTGTGAGTATTTTTCTTAGATCTCTGTGGGATATTTTCTACGGAGAACTCTTTACGCAGCTTAAATGGTTCAATGAGTCTGGGTTTCGGTATAAATAAAAGAAAGTAGCGTTTGTATTCCGAAATAGGAAATCAATGACATTCAAATGTAACATTAAATTTGCTGCCAGACGTGATTTTACAAAAATAATATAAACATGTTATCATCAACACAGTTATTGCTATTGAATCTGTTATATCCCTACTTCCCTACTAGTCCCTACTAATATTATAAATGCGAAAGTAACTCTGTCTGTCTGTCTGTCTGTTACGCTTTCACGCCTAAACCACTGAACCGATTTTGACAAAATTTGGTATGAAGATAGAACTGAACTTGGGAAAGGACATAGGATACTTTTTATCGCGAAAAAAGGGTAGAAAGAGTTGAAAGAGGGGGAAAGTTTGTATGAAAGTTCATTATTGTCAAACCGATTTTGATGAAACTTGGTATGTAGATGGAGCTAAACGTGAACAAACGTGAACAACGTGAAAGAACAAACCATACTTTTTAATGCGAAGAAAATGCTCCTTACCATGTCACGCAATATAAGCGAATTCTACGCGGGCGAAGCCGCGGGCGAAAAGCTAGTACCTAATAACACTTCATTTAACAAAAAAAAAAAATGTACAGATTAGCTGCCTTATCGCTCAGCAGCATTTCTCCCAGGCAACTATGACAGCATTGAAAATTTTATTTATTAACTCTCTGACCCGACAAACACTTTTCTGCCTTATTCTTAACATTAAGGGGTATGTAAAATAGATGTTGGCTGATTCTTAGACCTAACTGATATACACACTAAATTTTGTAATAAACGGTCCAGACGTTTCGGAGGATTATGGTGACTAATATTGCGACACGTGAATTATATGTATAGAAAGGAGATAGAAGATATTACTCATCTCGAAAATTTGTCTCAATCGAATGAAATATTGTATACGTTTCAATACTAAACCCACTGTAGTAGAAAGTACACAAAATTCCTGACCAAAAATAGAATTAGCATAATTTTGAATGTGAATTGAGTTGTAAAATGTAAGTCAGCTTCCTAAAGCAATAACAAAGCAGCCATGGCTTCCGGTACAGACATTAACTACCGCATTATCTCGTTACACCGCCGAACATTCGGACGTTTTATTTGCCATAGCCGAGGAATGTACTGAAATTATTCAACGTTTTGACAGACTTCAGTTTTATATTGAAATTTCGTAGCAGTCCCACTGTTTACACATACCTCTCGTATGCAACATTGACGATAATTTCGAGGCTGGTTATGGTTTTAATTCACGGTTTTTTTATTAAGTCTTAATTAAGTACTAATTCGTGGAAAAAATAAGTTTTAATATAGTTATGTTTTCAGACTAGGATAATCATAACTACTTATCACATATTTTTTTTATTCAATTATTTAGATGATGTTCGCATCTAAAGTATAAATTTAACAAGACTTGTAAAATATAAATAACTTATAGGAGCAATAACATAATTTTATTAATTAATACCGCTTAACTGAATCATGGATAAGTTCAAACGTACGAAAAAACAAACTTCACAACTGCATAATTATCCTGCTTCTAATAAACATAAATAAACGAGTAATTAAACTAATGCAACAAACGAGAAAGATATCACCGTCCACTTCAAGCAATTGCCAAACAATTCTCATTGTCGGTAAGAGATAGTTTCACCTGTAATTAAAGTTTGCGGTGTAGATAATATCGCTTGTGATTGCCGGGAACTGCTTAATTACGGGACGATCTTGTCCCGGGGGTAAGCGATCGGAGACTCGCCCAAAGATTTACTTCTCTTGACCCCACTTGAGCCACTACAAATACCTCCACTTATCACGTTACATGTAATTATCGATCGCTAACAATCGAGATTACGTTTAATCTTACTTTGTTTTACTACATGCTTGATTAGTTCCGATATTGATGCTTTGATTGGTTGTCTAATTACGAGCGTTTACATCGGTTAATTATTTGATCAGTGATAGACTATTGATATGTTGATGCTGTTATTCAAAAAATTTCAGATAAGCCAGATACTATGATTCGTTTATATTTTAAGAAGTACCGTTCCTTCGTGTGGGGTAAAAAAGAGAAAATTTCCAGACAG
This sequence comes from Zerene cesonia, assembly GCF_012273895.1. Classification (NCBI taxonomy): domain Eukaryota; kingdom Metazoa; phylum Arthropoda; class Insecta; order Lepidoptera; family Pieridae; genus Zerene; species Zerene cesonia. Next base: position 2,683,001 of record NC_052111.1, on the reverse strand, counting down.
TGTGCTGGTCAGGCTTTTATACCACTGAGATGAAGAACTTCGTGCTTATGCATTAATCACTACACAAAAGAAGCGGTCACGGCACTTGACTTATTTTCATAGTATTTTCTTGTGTTTGATTTCACGCGAGTATTACATATTAAGAAATTAAAAACTTTTTAGACTGAGACAGTCAGACAGTCTCCCCGTGACCACGCTCGCTGTAAAGTGTTCGAAACGTCGGGTGAATAATATAATGAATAAATGGCGTTTAAAATCCGTTAAAAAGTTTTTAATTTCTAAATCTATTTTCATTTATATTATAAGTTTGTTTCTGATTGAAATTATAAAAGTTATTCAATAAATATAAGATGAATCTAAATCAATCTTAAAACAGAAACAACATAAAATCACAACATCTCTGAAAAATGTACAAATCCAAACACATTAAAACATCATTACAAAGAAAATATAAAATCCAAACATTGTTATTTAAACGAAGAAAGTTTATAGCTAATATTTGAATACGGGGGAGTAAAATTTCGACGAGACGATAACGCCATTCATTGCATATATTTATGTTAATTTTATCCTGAAAACAGTGTGTTAAGATCCTTATAAGAATAAGCTTGTACGCCACAATGGATTTTCTTTTGTGTTTTTCTTTTTGTTTATATTTGTCGTTTTTGTGAAGTGACTTTATGTTTCCCCTGTAGGTATGAACTTCCTATTGTCATCAAAGGCGTATGGAATGACCAATCTTAAATTAGGATGATTCTGTATTAATGTTACTGATTTAGATTTATTTAATATAACTAACCCGGATAAAAGAGTTATCTCAGAGTAATGAAAGACGTTTTATAGTACTTATGGATTTAAATCGTAATAAATATACTTTTTATATCAATGAGTATATAAGTACAAATAAATAACTAATGTATATAATATCTTATAGTTACTACTCATACAGAAAAGCTTTATTGAAAAATCGAAAGCAGACATAAATACAAGGCTACTTAATGAAACGAGATTACGTAGCATTATAGCGGAAGCCTTAAAATGAATAAGAAACCAAGCCACGTAGCAACCTAATTGCGCTAATTCATAGAAGCAGGAAAGTCGAAAATTCGCCTTCGGGGAACAATCCCACTTGCCGCTTTGCTCTATTAATATTAAATAAATGTCCAAGTTTTTGTCTTTACTCTAATGTTAGCAAGTCAATCGTAATAATAAAAAAACCGTGAATAAGATCGAAAAATATTTAATAAACAGTTTAGGAGAACACATAAAAGTTCGTCAAATAATTATTTCTCAATATATAAAATTTCTATCATATTTCTATCATCTTCAAATAGTTTCGCCTCAACTGCGAAAGCGTGAATTAAATCCGCGTGTTTCAGTAATATTATAATTTTATATAAGTAAAATAAAATATAGAAAGAACAGAATGTAACATGGTACAATTAATCATGCATTTATTACCAAGATAAAATAATCTGTTGCACAGTTCATTCGCTATGAAAATATATTTATTTCTTGGTTGGTTGCGAAGGCGCGGCGGGGCACAATGCCTGTTGTATACAATATCCAGGCGGCGGTGGACACTCCAATAACGACGTTAAACCTGCACTAGGCTCAGCAACAAATCTACAGCTCCTATAAATATATAAACAATTCGTTTCACAATAAACAAGAAATATTACTCCGTTTTGACGTAAGGACATTACATCCACAATTTATACTCAGACTGGATTTAAACGCTATTAATATATTAAAAATAAACTGTATTATCGTATAATAACTTTTCTTACACACGCTATTATAACTTTGAAATAAAAATAACTAATATAATTTATTTTGTATTAATACCTTGCGATGGAAATACATTTTAGAGTTTTTGACGAGGATGTTCCGAAAAGGGCCGTAGCTTTTTTTAATTGAATTAAATTTAAATTGAAAACTGAATGAAAATGGAGCTAGCGAACTGTGCGTTTTCATTTTAGAAATATAAAACTCCAAAATAGCTCGGTCTATCAAGATCCAATAATTGTCGCATTTTTCTCTATTAATTAATGTAATAACTCACTTTAAAGTAGATTTCAACTGTAGTCTTTATTGAATCGTTGAGTCATTGGATTTTAAATATATAATAATTTAGTTATGTAAAATTTAGTACTCAATTTTCATCAGTACTTCTTTTAAGCTTCCATAACACATATAGTTTGAAGCCTTACTGGATAACAATAACAGATATCAAAAATCCATTTCTTTAAAAGCTAGCTCTTTTTTTTTAATTTTTAGTTTTATAGCATTGAAATGCTTTATAAATGAGAAATTTTGAAAGAATAGAAAAAATTTGATCACGAGGCAGGATGCGACCCTGCGTATCTTGCCTAACCGTAGCAAGCTAGCTCTTGTCCGCGGCATCGTTCGTGTCGTCAAAATAAATTCTCATGCTCCAAACTTACATCCTCCATTTTAACCCTTGGGCCTACATCATAATGGCTATCTGCATGCCAGATTTCACCCAGATCGGTCCAATAGTTTCGGCTGTGTCAGTCAAAAAGTCACCTTTGCGTAGTATATACTATATATATTATTATAGATTGTGAAACTTACTGCGGTCCCCATGGTGGTATGCCACCACATTTAAGTATTTGAATGATGTTATACACGTCGCAAACCGTTACGTCTTCCTAAATGATAAAGAATTAGATAGATTTCAAGATTAGAAAATTTAGCTTTGCTTTACTATTAAAAATATTCAAGTTTACTTATCAAAACAGATCATCTGGGGTGTACATTCATATTTAAGCCTCTAACTGCATCTCCGATAATTCATTCGAGCATAACACGCGATACAGACCGCCTAACCATCAATAGTCCAAGATAATCTCTCTGATTCGATTTAGATTGGCACGCATTCAGCCTCACTTACATAGTAATCATCATCAACAACTATAACTGGTGCATTGGCGCATGCGCCCTGGCATTGCACTGTATCCACTCCGAACATCCCATCAGCTGACAAACCACCAGCACAGCAGCATGTGGCTTCTTCCACTGCTTGTAGAATGACATCCGACCCGCGGAGCATGCATGGTGTGGTCACACAAACTTTCACATTAAATTTTCCTCTATAGCGTCTATAACAAAGTTTTACCCACAAATATAGTACACAAGTACAAAATTAAACAAATAAACATTTGGGAATGAAACAACAGACTGAATCATTAGCACTCTCCCTGATCGGAAGAAAGTTTCTGCAAAAAGGGGCCCGCCCTTTCCCGCTGTTCTCTGACAAAGGAGTAATTTCTTAGATAGAAGAGCTATTGATGCAGCCACTAAGTTCGAGAACGCGGTTCCTTAGCACAAAGAGACTAGAACTATTGATTGTTAGTTCTGAATCAATAATAACTTTAAGCAGTTTCAACTGAGGTTGTACTTAGGCAAAATATCATGGGACTTTTGTAATGCACACAAAAACTGCTTGATCGATTCCAAAAATAATTTAGCAATAAGTAAATTGCTTACTGTATAGCAAGCTCACTGAGTGACATGGGCACATATTATAATGAAAGAAATTACGTAACACGAGCGAAGCCGGGGTGGACCGCTAGTGTATTACAATCAACTATCATAACCGGAAAATTATAAAACTTTTTTCGTACTGAACATAAAATGGAATAAAAATATAGTTACAGAAATTATAGAAAGAAAAGAAAAAGAACCTTTTCTACAAAATTTTCTAGAAAATTCTGTATAAGAATATTACATAGAACATGATCATATTATTTGTAGATTTTATCGTCAATATGGTGATACGAATGTTATTGATATGTTATATTCAATCTTCATCATAAATATATATTACATGCATATTTAAAACAAAAGAGATAATATCAAATTTACATATATTCACGCTCTTTTGCTCGTTAAAATGCTGTTTGAGGATTTAATCAGTACAATGAGTGCGCAAATTAGATGCAACTTGTAGTCTCAATAACCTAACAAAATTAGGATTACTTTTCTATTACACGAAACATAAATTTCGACATTTTGATTTTATACGAATTTATAATTTTCTCAGCTTATTTTTGGTTACGTGACAGTTTATCATTGCTCTTCACATATTATGTATGGGAAACTCTTGTTAGCCACATCTTAGAAACTACTGCGCGGCTTTTAATGTTTTTTGGTTTTTTAGATCTACCCTTTGAATGAAATAATAATCGTACAATACATTCCTATTCTTTCGATACGCTGTATCCAAACGTTATATGTATATTTAGGTGTAGCGTACACAAAGGAACAAACCTTTTACACATAGTGTAAAACGTGGCCCACTCGTAGACTCTCATCCGGGGAATATTAAGGATCTCCGCTACCCGGTGCATGGCTGATATAGGAATCCATCCCATCTGCCTTTGTACGATGTCCAAAGCCGCTCCGAGCGCAGACCGCTCGCAACCCACTGGATAGTTTTGTATTATAGCACACAATCTCTGCAACCAAATAAATGCAATTTTATATTATATTTTTCCAAGAAATATATATAAGAAATTCGTGTTTTTATTATAAACTGGAGATATAAGTATCCCCAGTTTATTGGATTTGTAATTGGATAGCGACTGTTGAAAAAAACAAAATATTTTTTAGAATCAAGCGGAGCATGGACGAACAATTTAAAATTAGAAACTACACGGTTAGTCTTGTCAAAACCGGGACTACGCTGACTGTAAAATGTTTGAAACGATGACAAAACTTGTCTTAACTACGTTTATTTCTAAATTTATTTCAGAAATAAACACCCGTAACATGTCCTCATTTTACTAGTAACACAAAGAAAAAAAGTTCAAAGTTTCCAGTAACCTTACAAACATTATAGACGTCACGGCGTCTTGAATAACAAAGCTTTAGATTGATGTAAATCATTTAATATTTTATCGTAACGGAATAATTTCTGAACCTGTTACCCTGTATGTAAATAATTAATCATGAAAGTACCTGTAGAAATACAAGTAATTTAGTTTTCTCGAGTTTGATATTACGCGAGTATTACACAATTAGAAATTAAAGCCTTTTTACAGTTTTTTGCGAGGTCTATTCATTATATTATTTAAATCGATTTCATCCAACTGGGACTTACTCTTGAAGTGGCATGTTGTCTTGTAACATTTTGACTCGTCTGCGTCTGTGTATGATGTCGATAACCATAAAAGGCATTGGTATAAAACTTGATACTATAAAACATGAACTCCACACATATACTCTACACCTATTTGACCAAAAAAGGGGCAGGATTTGGAGCAAGCGATATGCAAGCAAGGCTGCGGTCGGAAACTAGGCTCACGTAATAAAACCAACTAAATAGTTTCAATTACAGTTTTTATTAAAATTGCGTTAAAATTCATTAACTACATTATAAACATGTTTGAGCTCAATCAAGTGCAATACAATGATTACAATCGACGCATGTAATTACATAATTACAATGAATCAATGTTAATTATGCGAAAATTTCGACCTTGTTCAATGCAAAATTGATGTTTGCCGCATTAAAATTTGCTTGCCATGTATTATGATAAAATAAGAAACAAATATTTTTTTAATAATGCACTCAATATGTCCGGTACGATAATATATCATATTAAACTATATCACATTTACAACAAATGCGCAAAATAAATTAAATTCGTAATGTATAGTTGTTAAACTCAGTAAATAAAGTGTTAATGTTATATTTTGCCAGTATATTTCCGAATACAGATAATTTATAATGTTATAACAGATATTAAATTTAATGCACTCATTTGTTAAATTGAAAAGTAATATTCGCAAGCCATGATTTACGATTAATACCTGTACGAAATTACATTTAAATTCATAATTCTCTGTTCAAAATGTGCCTTCATCCTTAGATTAATTAATCATAAAATCATTCAAATAGATGCAAGAATTCGCTTTTGAATTTGTTTCTATAGACATTAATGTAAGGATTTTACCTCTGCATCCCTATATTACTTCATATCTATACGCAGTGGGTCGTACGTATTCTTCTACGTATTTTAGATTGTTCTTCGCATCGCTGGTTTATATTATAATGCAGATCTGACCATTGTGGTAGTCGAGAATGTTTCGGCACGAATTGGGCCACCTCGCACCTCGCACCGGAGAAGTACCACGCCCCCACAGAAAACCGGCGTGAGGCCCAGTTCCTTTTCTTCACGTTTCCCAGTCTATCCCTTCCTTCCAGTCATCAATCCTTTCCTTATCCCTTGCCCCTTAAAGCGGGAAGCGCATTCGCAGAGTCACTACTGTGTACACTCTGTGAATGTTCATGGGCGGTGGTGATCGCTTACCATCAGGCGAACCACAAATCAGTTGCCCTCCGTGACATAAAAAAGTAGGTATATATTACATAGTGATAATGATACGTGCAGTGCAACCCGTGTGAGAGCCTTAAAGGTGGTAATATCGAGTTACGTTTTTTTATTCGAAATACTTAGTAAACCTAAAATTGATACAAAATATGGTGAGATGTGCGCACAATGAGCTTATAAATAGTTACTAATGCCTTGACCGTAATATATTCGTAGAAAAATTTGTAATCACATATTTTTTTATTTTATTTAACGTTGCAAAAGATAATGATGATTCCATGTACTACACCACTCCTTTAAACTATATAAAAGGTAAATGTTTTATAGGTAAGCACGTGGTATAATCCAAAAAATGAATCCTCAAAAGAAAATTGCCCCTCTGTTACTATGGTTAACGTGTTACCGTAGAATCGAGGGGGTGCTGCATTCTATTCCTGGTCTACTCACGATTAAAATGGTCTCGGTCTCGTAGGACACAGAATGTTGATCACCTACTTATCCATAAAGAAAATTGATCAGTGAAACAGATATACATCTTCTGCCGCATACCCAACTACATGGAACACGGGACATGACGTATCAAATGCATACTACGAGTATTCCCTTATAAAGCATGTTTCATATTTACCATAAGATTAGCCTCGGTAAATTCAAAGGGCGTGCCCGCGTGGTTATCTTTGCTATCGCGGTGAACATTAAGCTCTTCACTTCGAAGGCTTTTCGAGGTGGAAAATTGTCGCAGCATTCGTGGAATCTTGAAAATGAAGGAAATACATGAACATTATTATATGAAATTACAAACATTGTCAACAAAGGAAATGCTTTTGATTAGCGTCTGTAGAGTAACAGTTAATAATATGAAAATAAAAATTATTGATTACATTTTTACACGTAGTCTCACTACTCTTTGGTCTGGAAGAATGAGACCAAAGGATAAATGTATTTGATGTTTTTTATGTACCTTACTCTCTTTGAATGTTATTTTTTAAAGCCATTTACTTGTCCCACAAATCCTTACTATGTGTAAATGGGTCTTTGCTTGCTTGTCTTTCATCACGCCGCGACGGAGAAATTGTTGATATGATTTTTGTTTCTAGAGATCAAGGAGATGAACGCTAGAGGGCTACTTTTTACTGTAAAACATCTCATTGGCATGGGAATTTTCTTTTGATTATACAGGTGAAGCTGTGGGCGGAAGGCTAGCGTACCATGTAAAAGTTCATTTCCAGAAAAATCCTTAAAATGAAGAAAATAAGACTGATATACTTACAGTACGTAAATTGCTCCTTGTCAGTAACATTATAAAATGTATTTATAACAATAAATATAAAAGTTCGCCAGTTAGCATCCAATATTTTTATGCATAATATACAATATTTGACAGTTGACTTAAAATTGCTTTTAATTTTCTATGATAAGCAAAATAGAGTTTATATTTAAGAGTATATACAAATCTTTAATAAACTATATTTTACAATAATCTCATCAGCGTAAGTCCTTAACCAGTCTAACTAAATAAACAGAGCACAAATTTATTTCGCTAAACCCACAATATCTGCATTCTAGGAGATTCTAAGGCCGTTAGCAACTGGAGCGTTATTAGCGGATATTGGAAAGTGATACTAAAAGGTGGTAGTTGTCGGATCACGACTACTATATACTAATATCGGTGGATGCAATATAGAGGATCATTCCACGTAAAGCCGCCGAGGCAAATATCTTGGGTACGTTATTGACCTCATAGAAATTCATCGATGAAGCACAGTTTAAGCGGTTTTAACATCGTAAGTGATGTTTATCGATGCAACCTACTGACCCTTATTTCGATATGTTTAGAATAATGTTTGTATACGCTACTGCATATATAATTTTCAATAATGTAAAAGTCAAATTTAATCTGCTTGCCTCAGGTAAGCTGATATGTTTAATTTTATATAGTTTAATTATAAACGTTGTTTTTATTTTGTTTTATTTTATTTATAAAAGTAAAATAGATATAAAAGACATAAACATTTTATAAAAATCGTTCTAGCCATTTAGAAGTTCCATGACAGACTAATACAGACAAGGAGAACAAATAGGTTTATATAGTAAAGATAATTAATTTTTATTCATGGCTGAAAGTCCCCCCAAAAAGTAAGTAAAAGAAAAAAAACCGAGCGGCACTGGTTGCTGAATAATATTTTTTACCAAATAGGCTTAACACGAGATAAGATGTAGCACAGATAATTTAATACTATATCAACATCGTCAGCCCATATGTTCCCAGTGCTGGCACACAGGCCTCCTATGAGGGTTTAGGCCATAATCCACCACGCTGGTCAAGTGCGGGTTGGCAGATGTCATATGTCGTCGAATTTTTGATTCTCACACCTGCCGGTTTCCTTACGATGTTGTCCTTCACCGTTTCGAGCAGTGGTGATATTATCCACATGTTCAGATAAATGGATAAATCAATTTATTTCCTGCACGCTCACCTGGTCTCGAACCCCGACTTATCGATTTTGAAGTCCCAGGTCCTCACCACTGAGCCACCACTGCTACAAGCATATAGTAAGTTGTTATAACATCTAAGCCATGTCTTCGCCCGAAATCTACCTGGCAATACTCATCGCGGTAATGCTGGGGTACAGTGATGCGCATAAATAGCCTCATAAGGTTGAAAAGTTATAAAAACAAGTATTATATTATACCTTTTTAGTACATTGTGTAATAAGCACTACGATGGAAATACGCGTATGTATTCGTATGGCATTGCATCGTAATATGATTAACCTTCCCACGCATTACATTTTACTACTGAATGTCAAATTCAGCGTTCAACAATCACATGAATGAAACTTTTGTACTGGTTTCTTAAGCTTATTGATCGCTTCGACTATTAGTGCTACTTTTAGGATTTTGGCCAATGCGTATCAATAATATACCTCTACATTTGCAACAAACCCAACCTCGCTGTCTGAGTATTTTGCTGAAACAAAGATGGTTTTAAGAACTTGACAAATACCTCCAATTTATTATCGCAAACGACCGAACATGTTACAGAAACTTTGTGTTTAATAAGTCCGTTCTTCGAGGAAAACAAGACGTTAATATTTCATCCGAAAATCAATTTGTTGTTCTTTTTTTTGATTTGTTGACTTCGGCGTTCCATTTACTCGTTTCGTTGTAACATTTTCTCAAAACAACTACAAGTTTTTTCATTTGAACGTGAATAATGCGATTAATTCAGGGCTTTTAAATATTTGCCAAAATAAGCCTTAAAAGTATTGACTTTGGTCATAAGAAGAAATTTATGGAGAGCACAAGAAACTATGATTTATTAGACCTGAATAATTAAATATGACATTATTTTTTTAACACAGCAAATATAAATATGAAAAAAATGTCATAAGAGTACTTACTGCCTCTAATACATATAGGTATACTTATATACATATATACAGACTAACTTTCATTTTCATACCAAACTTACTTATCCTAAATTTTATTTTTTATTAATAAAGACATAGAACTCTTAGTAATTTTTTTAGATGCCAACGCTTTTTAATATTAGATCAACCTACGAGTTTGTCTACCTCCTTTTCGCATCTGTAAGGAGGTAGGAGGAGGAGGCATATAATATAACTCAAATTATTCTGTACCTACTACGAATTAATTGAACATCTATAAATCCATCTCTATTGCAGCCATTGAAATTCAAAGCAATTTTATTAAACATCTTTTATAAAATTCCCTAGAACGTAGTAAACTAAGAATTATATATCTTCAGTTATTGGACAAGACAGTGAGTCCAGCCCACAGTATGGTCATTATTTAGCGTGGATGTGAGCCAGACCGCTAGACATACAGCGTGTTTTATTTAACAAAGACAATGTGCAAACTTTAAAGAAACCCAGAGAGGCAGCACTTTGTCTAAAATTAATTTGATTTAAAACACAATAAAATTAAATAATTGTTGATGGAAAGACACCAGCTATACGTCTCCATTCTGAAAATACAAAAAAAAAACACAAATTAGATGTACTTTTAAATAATGTCATAAAAAATGAGCAAATCCATAAATATGGCCAAGTTCCATATCGTCTCCATTATTCTCAATATAAAAAAAATAATAGCCTTGAAACAATCCAAAGTATTAAATCAATTAACTCAAAACACTATTATTTCGCGGACAAAATCCGTGTACCCAAAGCTCAAGTGAAATTATTTTAGCCCCGGATAAAGCTGACGCAATGAAAAGGAGTCTCCTAAAAGTGCCCTGACATCAGAATCCTCTGCGCCGCAACCCTTACTCTTATTACACGATCGAGTTTCCTCGAACCCTTTCGATCAAATCTTCCATCTATTTGTTCTAATAATACTTTCTCATAATAATAGAATTATGTATTCGGAACTTGAAATTTCTAAAGAAAATCATCTGATCTATGAGTCATATAATTTATGTTTGATCTATTATACAAGCTGTTCGCCCAGGTTTCGCCCGTGGTTTTTATATAGCCTATGTCACTCAGTGACAATTCAACTTTCTAATGATGATAGAATTTTACAATTGGTCCAGTCCGATTTTTATGTAAAAACATTACAAATATATGAAGCAAAAATATTATACAGCAATTGAGATTCAATGGTAAGCAACTCATTAGAATAGAAGCAATAAATACGTTATTTGTTACATTATGTCATTGGAACTACGAGTATTAGTAAATGTATTGCATAATGCGAAGTTTTATAGTCTACCCCGGTGTTCAATCGGTTGTGAAACATAGTAAGAAAATGCGAGAAAGAGGGACGCAAAACGATTCATCCCCATTGTTTTATGAGACAATTAAGGAAAGAGGGACGCAGAACGACACTGGAAGAAAGATTTTTACCTCGAAATAAAAAACATTTAAATATTGAATTGGAAATCCCTAACGATCCTTGTTAATTCCTCTCGGAATAAATCAATTCGACGCTGAATATTATATATGCAGACAATTTAATTAAATGCAAATTGAATAATAAAGAGGATTGGTTTAAAGCGCGGTCTAAAAGAAGCCTTGATGTTTTAAAGAGAAAAACTTAAACATTTTAACAGTGCACTCCAGCCGCTTGTTTCGAAGTAAAACTTTTCCATTTAAACTTTGAACAACTTCCTTTACGTTATATTAACCGATTGTGATCGTATTTATTTATCAACAAGTAATAGAAAACAATTACAAAGTTTACAATGTTTACAACAATAAATGTTTAACTTAAATGAAACTGGATAGGAATTTGTTCATGAAACTGATAATAGAATTAACGTTAGACCGAAACGAACAACGAGGTTTCAAACAACGAATAACATAATTTTCAATTGTTTTTCACCTAAATCTTAGTTAATATCTTATCTAATATCTTATTAGCCGTTTTCTATATTAGATTTTTCGATTTTTCCTGTTCGGACGAACCAGAACCGCGGTGTTGCGAATTCTGCGCACCTCCTGTTCCTCAAACTCCCGCAGAACCGATGTAAAATATTATTTACATACATTGTTACTACAACTCTGTGTCTTTACTGTATACATTCTTGTTGATGGAATTTTAGAAGTGCAAATATTTACCATCAATTTGGATACTGTTATTATAAACTAGCTGCGCCCCACGGTGTCACCGGCGTTAGTCCGTTTCCCGTAGGAATATCGGGATAAAAAGTTGCCTATATGTTATTCCATTTGTTCAGCTGTCTCATACCAAATTTCATTGCAATCGGTTCGGTAGTTTTGGCGAGAAAGAGTAACAAACACACACACACATCCTTACAAACTTTTACATTTATAATATTAGTAGGATATTTAAATGATAAAAATGCTAAATAACATTGCTGACCACATTGTGAGCGTTTGCTTTTTCCTGCCCGGTGACCCTTCTCAAGGATAAACGTATTATAGAGCAATTAACTTATGCATGCAGCGAAATGAGATTGCTTTTCATTGCGTTAAAGATTACATTTTTCGGCTTTAATTAGAAAAAGCCTCAAACGGTTTGCATGTCATGTAGATTGATAACCTCCTCATTATCTGAGGTATTTACGTCTTACGCAAACATATAGATGCGACTCATAACATTGAGAGATATGAGAGTAATGCATAATATATTTATTATTTATTTCATATTTATTTTTTCGCGTATTTATTTCAAAGCAAATAATAGTAGCTGATAAAAATGGAAAGTCGATCTTGGCAAAAAATATGCCTTAGGTACATAACACACACACAACCTACTTTTCTTCATAAACCTTAGTTTAAGTGTAAAGCGTTTCTCACAAAATACATAATATTTTACTTGACATTTTTAAGCTTCATTCCTTCGTCTTTCTTAATCTTCGTTTGCAAAATAAATCCGAGAATCCTTGGGCACATTTACAAAAAGTAGAATCATCATCTTCTCGACAAAGGAGCTAGGTACAAATTTAGGATTTAGAAAATAAGCTTATCTTAGACCCTTATAATCCCCACTCGTAACTTTGATCCTCTCAAAATGAAGCAGACCTACAGAGATTGACATTTACACTGTTATCTGTCTCGGCAGGCGCTTTGAGTAGCGTCGGAATATGAACCTCGTATGCTAAGATGAAACGCTGTCTCATATCGAATGAAATATTAAAACGGAGTCGCGTGCATCGAGATCGGAATCTTTCAGATAGGTGTTTTACCGTGAGCGTAGGATATTATTTCAACATGTAAATCTACTTGATAACGTTAACATTCGAACTAGTAGTACAGAGGATCATGTATGGGCTGATGATGATGAACTTAAAGACAAATCGTGCCTCCATCCCAAAGAACAAAAAGACAAATAATATTGGTGAAGTGAGGTAAAATTAGTTTCAATATTATTCAAAAGTCATCTTATTTAATATAAACTCTATATCAAAAGCACATAAAACAAAAATAAACGGTAAAGAATCGTCGCATAAGCGGTAATTGCCATAGTTTTATATAAAACAATAATAAAATTCACACGTTCTTAACTCACACTGAATGATGCTTAACAATGCACATTTACGCAGCTATGCAGCGAATGCATTATAAAAAGCATATTTTCATTAGTATATTTACTGGCCCCTTGACATTATAATACGAGCTTTTGAAGCCTTTATAATAAGTATTATTATTAAATCCGTAAGCATATTATTTTTCTAGCTATTTTGTATTTTATGAACACCTTAGTTTCCGCCTGCGGTTTCGCTCGCTCAGACTACAATCTACTACTACGTTATTATCTTTGTCAACTATTTATTTTTACATTACATTTTATTTTTAAAGGTATTTATTATGGTAATGTATTATCTCAATATATCCATTACGATTGCAAATTTATTTTTTTCGCTTGTAACTTATAGCGATCCCTTTTCTTTTTTAATTCTCTCACCATATAAAAGTTTCTCAATATCTGAGCAATGGTTTTTACGTGATTGACGAATATAGTACTGTCCATTGTTTTGGAGTCTATAAAACGTCTCTTATACTATGAGTCTATTGAATTGAATTGAATTCTGAAAGTAATAAATACAATGAACGTTATTTATGAAAACCCAAAAAATAAAACAAACACCATTTCATTTACATTGAAGACGAGTGAACTCTTTAAAAGGAAATTTATTGTTTAAGCTTCTTCCGTACAATTCATGTTCAAAATACTTGTGAGTTAAGACACAGTAATACGCATGGACGGCATTCTAAGGAATAAATCCCTCCTCGTTGGATGGGATCCTCCCATGCGTGAAACATTAACAAGCTTTTAGTACTTCTTAATTATTCGAAACCAAGTTAAACCATTAAATGTTTCAAATTATAGAGGGTACGCTGAAGATATATGGTAAAAGGTTATTAAATATCGACACCGAGGAACAAATGGAAGTTTTACGTTTAAAATTGAATGGTACTCGTATATTTTTCGATAGTATGTTCCTACTACTAATTATGAAAATATTTAACATTTCATTAATTTTTTCTCGGATTACTTTAGTGTAGTGAGCATCATATCGAGGTTGGTATAGTTTAGGCACAGATAACATATAAAAATTTAGGTACGCCGAACTCAATATAGTATTATTTAAATCTCTTGTAGTCGCTATCCAGCAACCCAAGAGGCGCCAATTAAAGTGCATTTCAGCATTATGTTTTAATTTAAAGTTTTGGCCATCACGAACATGAGCTTTGTTAATTTAAATCTGCATATTACGAAACGAACATTTTGGTGGATCTACCCAAACACTCCGGCGAAGTTAGACCAGTATAGTGAGTGAACACACCATGTTCGTAACAGGTAAACTTTCTGCAATATAGAATTGAATGTAATATCTGTATTGTGCCTTTATCTAGAGGTCGAAACATTAATCCGTTCTGTTTGCTTTAACCCTCAACCCGTGGGGAGTGCGGACTGCGGTAACCCTTGTGGCTGTGACATCGTCTACGTTCAAAGGAGCTTACTCGAAATCTAGTGAGGCCTTAAATATGATCAGAGCCTTATTCCGGCAAAGCAATCGCTCTGTGCTCTATCTAATTGTATTAGATTTACGTAATTCAATCAATCTTAATACCATTTATATCTTCAATGCGTGATTTCTGATTATGAACCAAGAATGTAATAAAAAATTGTGCTATTGTAAAAACGGCATGTTTCTAATAAAGAAACCTTTTCATTTCCCCCACGCAGATGTATCCAGTATAAATATACGTCTTTCATTATAGTTTTGCACGCATTCTATCATTTTTCCTACGTCGTGCCTGAATAAAAGATTCTCTCAACAGTCGTAAATTATAGCTCTAAGTAAGACACTACGCGGAAACTGTATTCGTGCGTCTCCCATTCATATGGGGAAGATGAATAGTAGGTATTCTTTATTATTTTACTATTATGATACAATTGTATGTATACCCAAGAAATTAAATACTATGTTTATATTAAATCATGTGTCTGTTATTAACTTTTCATACATCTACGAACATTAAGGTTCGTTTTATTGTATATGTATACATAGTAATACTAAGCCAGAATGCTACTTAATGGCAAAGTAACTAATATATAAATTTGTCTCGTGTTTTTCTGCAACATTACTTAATTTTAATTTCGTTATTATCATAGCTTTATAAAAGCGTATTTTTCATATTTTTACAAAATTTTTTAATTATAAACATTTGTAAATATAAAACTATTTATTTTACTCCTAGCTACCTTTTATCACAGATTCTAATTTATATAAAGATTTGCTTGAATAAGGAAGTGAAAGACAAGTAAAAGACCATCAAAGGAAAAGGAACGTTTATATTAGAATAATATTACTTCTCTGTAGATTTAACAGTAGGTTAATAAAATTAGAGTTGCAATGAAAAAAGCAATTAAGTTTCAAGGAGGTCACGAAAGGATTTATTTGTCGTTACGGATTTAACGTTTTAAGTTTATTAAAGAAATTTACAATCTTAGCACTTGTGTTGATTCTTTTGTCTTGTTCATTACTAGACTTTTACGATTTATTCAAATAAATATTAAGTTTAAAACAACTTAAGTTGTACCTAAATTACTTTAGTTACCGAGTCGACTGTCACAGTACATTTAAGAGGCAGCAGGTGTGGTAATCTGAGGAATAGGGTCTATTTTACATGTTAGGGTTTGTTTAATGTCTGATATTTTATTTGTAATATATTAGGTAACTACATAGAAATTATTCTTACCTAATTTATATCGCTGGCATCAATTAATAACACGTTCGTGTTATTTTGGCAAGCCTAAACAAAACAAAACTAATTGCCTGCGGCTTTCTGTTAGCTATGAAAATAATTACCTGTTACAGTTTCGAACATTCATTTACGCCATTAAATATAGGTAGGCCAATCTATAGAAAATTTTGTGTGCAATATGTTTAATGATGCAATCATTTTAACATAGCAATATTAAGTTCCAAAGTAGGTCCCAAGCAATGAGGCAAGTCGAAGGATTGAAAGGACGCGTGTTTCGTATAGTAAAGACATAATGGACGCTCGAAACTGTGAACATAAATTTTAAAACTTACCCAATTTGAATTTTACCAGCATCTCGATATTCTTCGTAACCAGTTACCACGTGCTTATATTATAATGTACTCTGAATAGGGAGTCGAAAGTTTGATCAGACACTGACTAAAAGTGTGCTTCGGTTAGTAAAATGCTTTTTTTTGTATCGTTTAAGACTTGTTACGGATTTTAAACGTGATTAATATTCATAATATTATTTAACCCGACATTTCGAACACTTAACAGCAAGCGTAGTCACGGGGAGACTAAGATGTTACATGTCTTGACGGTCATACAAAAATTTCTGTTTGTGAACTACTTCCACCTATTTCTGTAGTAACTTGAGTATTTAATCTTATGGTATGTTTGACATGTGGTTTTAAATTCTTAGTAAAAGGATCCCAGGTGTTATATATGTTTAATGTCTCCTAATCTTTCTCTTCTTGTCTCGGTAATGTGTGTTCACATACGGAGGCCTTTTTGTGACGTCTATGCATGGTGTCGCTTTTTTTTTTGTTTGACCAATGTAGAAGAGACCTGCTCGTTATAAAGGAATTTTACTCTGTATTGGTTACTCTTATTGTGCAAATTGTATATTTAGTTCTAATTGAAGCTCGTTTCAGGATTCCTACAATTCTGTAAGTAACTCCCTTGACATAATAGTAAGTTAGGCTGCTTGTCGTTCCTCTGTTTGTGACTTCATTCGACAACACTTAAGCGTTCGATTATCCGCCGGTGACTGTCATTATAGACCACGACGACTTGGTCAATTTTCAATATGGACTAAGTGATGAGTGCCTGATGTAGAGAAGATGTCTACAATCTGTATTACTTATAATTTACTGTGGGAGTCGAGCACGCTTCGGCACGAATTGGGTCAGCTCGCACCGGGGAAGTACCACACCTCCACAGAAAACCGGCGTGAAATAGTGGCATGCCACTGTGTTTCGTACGGTGAGTGTGGGAGCCGGAGGCCTATTTCCTTTTCCTCACCCGTCCCAGTCCATTCCTTCTTTCCTGTCATGAATTCGTTCCTTTTCCCTTACCCACTAAAAGCGGGTAGCGCATTCGCAGAGGCACTACCTTTGCGAATGTTCATGGGCGGTGGTGATCGTTTACCATCAGGCAAACCACCAGCTCAGTTGCCCGCTATGATATATAAAAAAATATATATATATAAAATTGCTATATAAGGTTTAAGTTAGATAGAACTATGATTACCGAAACGCCAGAGTACTAGAAGCGAATTCTACCTATTTTGCTTGGTTAGGGCAGAGGGATTGAGTATTTGTTATTAGAATTTGTTTAAATTTTCACGTTTTCAAATACGTTAGCATTTGTTCAAAAAACATTTGTTCATCTAAGATTATTTGTGCCCTTTTTTCTGTAAACAATCATTTGATTGGCGACATTCAATGGTGTATCTTTACATTCACTAGTATCGGACATTCAGAGTAACAAAATACACGCTAAAATACATATTATCGAAGAGAAATACAACTTGATTTCGCGATTAAAAATATTGGACATAAAAATACTTATGAAACTTTTTTGCTTATTGAAATACTTGCGATAACATTTGATAAATTTGCTGAGTGAAAGTTTAATTTTATCCAATTCAGTCGAAATTTTATTATATTAATAAAGTTTTAAAAGCTTATTGAATTTGATCAAGATATTTCATAAAATGAACTCATTTTAGCAGGAGCGTATTTTTTCGTACACTATATTAATTTTTTTTATTATAGCATGTTGTGGCACAATATTATTGCCGTGGTACTTATTAAAGCATATTAAGCAAATTAGGATCACGTACAAATCCAACGGTGAAATTGATCCAGTATTTCCTGATACACTGTGTTAAAACAAACGAAAAAATATTTGTCAACGCTGGTGCTGATGCTACTCTAATAGCACAATTAATATATTTAATAAATTAGAAATTCATGGTTAGGAATTTAGCGATGTCAGATACTGTTGACGAGATTTTCCCTTGCATTTTATGCCAATTTTTCTATTTTTATAACGAACACTGCTCTCTAGGTTACAAAGTAACCGCTTTACAAAGAAAGAAGTCAAAAGTTAAGGATTTTTCATATTAAACAAGGAGATATCAGATACAGCTACTGACAGCCTTTTAAAATTACAGGTAGGTTGGAAGATAGCCTGTACTCTAAGTATGTGAAATTCCTAATGAATATTTATTATTCTCTATGAATATAATGAGATCAACGAACAGAAGAATTAGTATATTTATGTATTTTACGATAATTTATTTAAATTAGTTTAAAATTAGTAGTAATACATCTACGTAATGGCATATAAAGTTCTCGAAATACTTGATAAACAGACGCTAGACGTTAGGTAGGTTTTTATATTTTATAGCAATAAAAATTCAGCAAGCGTAGTGAACCTTCGAGAAAGATACAGGCGATGTCAAATTCATGAACTGCAACGTACTTGAAGACTGTCAAAGAGATAAAGTTCGTACTATTTACTTTTAGAAAATTTTGGTCTAGTATCGCTTTTAATAGATTATTTATTTATTTCGTTTTAGGAGAATCTTCATCTTTATATCTTAATTTTTCATAACACATGAATATATCCATTCATGTGTTATGTAAAGTTACAAAAACATCGCAGATTACACGGCAAAAAATAAGGCTTTAACTTTACATCAATTTCCTCATACATATTAGATACCTACGAAGTTGTTTTTATTTATCTAGTAAGGCGAAATATTAATTAACATGGTATTATTTTACACCAGTATAACACAGTAGATGTAATCTACATATATCTATCTATGCTGTCTTTTCAATAATAGTTTTAATACATAATTTAACTACATTATTAAAATTATGTAAAAACACAACACTTAAATGGTTATTGTTTGAATCACGTATGAATTCAATTAATTCGTTCACTTATGTAAAACGCAATTATTTATCGCCAATTATTTTCCTATTTGCGCACGTACACCGTTCACTAATTTTAATTCTCTCGACAATTTACAGCGCATTTATATTCAAATATAAAACTAAGAGAACAAATCTATATATGTTTGAAAGCAGGCGATTTACAAAGCCCATGTAAATAGAGCTCAGTGGAGCATGTTACTGAAATATCAGATTAAGGCTAGTTTATCCACACAAGTAAGGTTTATCCTGCTCTTTAGAAGCCTCTCGGGTGGAAAATTGTACGTCTCTGTTAGCTGGATATAATCTTTCTTAAATAAAAATATAGCAATTGCTCATCATTTCCATCAAAATTTAATTTAAACAAGTGAACTATACATATAAGAATGAGGAATAGAAATATAGAAATTATG
>NC_052111.1:2656246-2662289 GCF_012273895.1 Zerene cesonia | reverse complement strand
TAATATTTATTCAATTTTTTATTATACTCGTATTTAACTTGACGGAAAAGCCCATTACATTACTCACGGTTATCAATGAAATATACTAGATCGTAAAAGGTATAATTGAATATGTTGAATGTTAAAATTATTCTAGTCATACACATAATCCTCGTTGGATTTGTTACCGGCCTTATCCCACCAATTAAATATTAAATACCACGCTTCGGGTAGGGCACGCAAACCCCTCTATGAACAAATTGTGAAAATCAGGAGAGTCATTGCCCAGAATACTAGTAACGTGTGATGTCATAAAAAGGATCAAGACAGGCTTTACAGGCTCGTGGGGCAAATGAAATATTTTCTTTACGCTCGCGTGAAGAGCGAAATTTCTCCGCGGAGCCATGAAATGGTACGCACGAAGGGTTCCCGCATAGTCCTCATTCGAACGGTCGTTTCCTTTCGCTTTAGGATTCAGAACGTTACCCCAGATATGAAGTGACGTTGTTATACATAACTATCTGAATATTTTATGAACGCTAGCCCTGTTAAGGTCTTTTGTATATTCCGGGTTGCGTTACCTCTAAACATCACGGACGCAGTACATGTAAATTCCTGCCTAAAGAAAAATAATACCACACCCAAATATTGCATTCATGGATGCGTGGATACATGTATAGATGCATAGGTCGTAGAAAAATACCTTGTTGATATGTAAAATAAATTATATATAAATTTTATTCCAATTAAGATTTAAGGATCTGAAGGAAATTAAAAAACTGCGTCTTCAATTTTCTACAAGTGCTTATAATAAGCAGTCTTCTAAACATTATCAGTTCTTGCATTCGAACTATTTCTTCCCAACTTCCCCTTCAATCCCAAATTACGGATATCTCTAGAAGTTCAGCATCAATCCATATCTAACGCTTTTTATAATATACACATAGTTCATAACATAAATGGATAGTCAAGGAAATAAATATTCTGGCGTATACAGCAGCAGTTAAAGTCGACCCCTAACAGTTAAAGTTATGCATAAAACTAACACTTACTCCACGAATAAAACTCTTAAATCGGATATACCGTAGCTCGTAATTTTTAATACATATTTATTTTCCCGTACTTCCAATATAACCGAGCGGCTTTGGCGGAGACTTCACGCAGATTTTAAATTGGATTTCAGATATCGCTCACGTAACGACATTTTGTATGGTTAATAAAATCATTCTCATGGGCCAAAATGCCTTATTGTTCACTTTTTGGCTTCAAAGAGGAAAGAGGAAAAATGTATATGTCGGTATATATTTTGTACTTAAAAACTGCTTTTGTTTGCAAGTATGAAAGATACATAGGATTATCTTTTGGTCGATAGTATGAATATAAAGTATCGATATCAAATGCAAGACGCGTCGTCCTAAATTGTCCCAACCTCTGCTTGTATACTATACTATATATGTAAACACCATGAAATATGTTTCAAATATTAATCGATTTAATTAAAAACGCAAATAATTATTTGCCGAACAAACACAGATTATACCTACATAAACTTATAATGTAAGCAAATTTCGTTCATTAAGATCTCCCATTTGATATCCCTATCAACGGGGTCTCAAACCGAAAAGTTATTCGTTATCTTGTAACATCCGCCACATTAAATTTATGCTGATGTTGTATAATCCACAACTATACATAGGTGCGTTATTTATTTTCAAGAGAAACGTTACAGACTATGTATATCATCACTTATTATATACGTACACAATTGATATCTTCCGATACCTTTTACTATCTTCACTAAGCTTTACCCTTTTTGGTATATATCGTAGAAGTACATTGCCAAGCAGTCTGACAGAGTACAAGATTAAAAACCTTAACGTGATTTATTGCTACAATGGTAAAAACTATCACAGTATTGCCTCGAACATAGTACTGTCGAAGCGGGGTGAAGTTAAAGAGTATTACACGGATGAGATAAGCTAGAACACTCGGTAAATGGAAAAGTAACGGGTCACTAAACCCGTGATTTTTTCTCGCATTTCATGGCGTGATAAATGGCTAGCAGCAAACGCAAAGTCGGTTCAGTCAGGTCCGTGCAGAGTCAGTCAGTGGCTTTCAATGACACGACAAATTGCTGTTCCTGAGACTCCATCTTCGGAAGTAAATAACAATGAAAATATATTCTAAGGAAAATTGACCCTTTCTAAATGGGCGATATTATATATCGTTATTTTAACAATTCCTTATTAGTTTTTTTGGATGCGGAAGTCGAGCACGTTTCCCGTATGCTTATCATTGTGCCGGTTGCCCGCATGCTTTTTCTTACTCTTCCCAATGTATTCCTCTATTCCCCTCGTCAGTCCTTTCTTTATCCTATACCATTTAAAGTCAGCAATCCAATGAAATGGAGTAATGTTTGTAAACGACCTGCCCCTTTGCAAATATTCATCAGCTGTGGTAAAGCTCACCATCAGGCGACTAGCTGGGTCCTTTGCCGACGATGACAAAAAAAAAATTAAAAAAAAAAACGAAATTGGAAATATTAGGTATACATTATAATTGAAACTTACATATTACAAATTATTATCGCTACGCATTGCGGCAGATCTGATATCGAAACGATTTAACTTATTTATAGTAAATTTTAATAGAGATAGATCAATCCTTCAAGCATATATGGTCTATTATAGTAACGGAAGTTTATAAGCCAAAATAAATATATTATAAGAAGGTATTTTACGAATATTTATAACTGCCATGCCAACTGCTAAAAAAGACGCAGACTGAAAAATAATAAAAAATGGAATAGGGTGGCACTACGTACCTACCTATAAAGACATTCTCGTGCATTTTAATTTTTATTTCCCGTTCAAGTTTCATTGAAAGCATTTTTATCGAAATTTACAATTATTGGTTGTAGGTTTATAAAATTCAGTGATGTTTAGAAACAGCGCCATCTGTATTCAGACTCAAGTACTAGTTAATGTTTGTTTTCTTTAAAACTTCTTTGTATACAACATAAATTACTGACCGTTAGAGGTCTCTACGCGCAAAAATTCAGTTGATGTATATCGGTATAGATGGCGTTTTTCGGAATTTCTCAATATAGACGACTTTTGTATTAAAAATGCGATATCAAGACACACTGTTATATATTTAGAGCTCTAAAAGAACAATTTATTAAAAATATTATACACTAACGCAAATTATAGACGAAGTAACTCAGTAAATGCTAAGTACATACAACTCATAAATAATTTAAGATTGTTATTTATTATAATATTAGTAGTAGTAAGTAAAAATGTTATAAATTATAAATATGATTATTTCCATTAAAACGTGTTTCAGTTTTTGAAGTAATTTATTTATTTAATAAAACTCATTCTTAATTTGATAAAACATACTGAATTATGCATACACACTTAAAATATCATTGTCAAATTTCCTAATATCACCATATGAGCCGTAAAGCAAATATGGATTAAATTCTCCCGTGAATGGCATCGGAGCTTATGCGAATAAATCAAGTGATTAAAATGTTAAATGGTTAAAATTAATGTTGGCAATCAATAGAATCCATTCATTAACCTGATGTTGGCTTTTATAAAATTGAATACAAGTCATAAATTAGTAACATTACATTTCATACTATACTAGCTGTGACCCGCGGTTGAAACCGCGTAAGTCCGTATCCCGTAGGAATATCGGTATAAAAAGTGCCTATGTGTTATTTCAGTTGTCCAGCTATCTACGAAGCAAAATAGTATTATTATTCACCAATAGATGTCAGGAAAAAAAAACACGAATAAAACACGAATATGACATTTTCTAAAAAAAATTCCTAGCTAGATCGATTTATCGCCCCCGAAACCCCCTATATACTAAATTTCATGAAAATCGTTGGAGCCGATTCCGAGATTCCAATTATATATATATATACAAGAATTGCTCGTTTAAAGGTATAAGATTATGTAAACAATATTTTTCACTTTTAAATTTGTGCTGTGAATTTTGTACAATGCTTTTAAAATAGGTACATATTAAATTTATCTACTCTTACACACGCATCACAACATGTAATAGTACTAGCTGTTGCTCGCAGCTTCGCCCGCGCGGTTGTAATAAATTTTCATTGTACAAACTTTCATCCCCTATTTTATCCTCTTGAGGGCAGAATCTGTCAAAATCCTTACTTAGCGGATACCTACGTCACAACATCTGTCTGAATGCCAAATTTCAACCCGATCCGTCCAGTGATTTGGGCTGTACGTTGATAGATCACTATGCCAGTCAGTCAGTCAGTTTGAGTTATATTTATTTAGACGGCAATTGGTATTCTTAAGAATAATACTGCACCTATACCAAACGAATCCAAAGAATGAGGGTAGAATAAAAGCCAATGATTGCTTTTTCCCATCAACTGTTGAATGAAATAAGCGACCCGTATAGTATTGTCGCAAATTGATTGTGCAGCTGATACAATCTTCGATATGAAACGATCTCCAATATGAAACTATATACCTTTGTGGTATTCATTTTGAAGTCAAGGAAAAGGAGGATTATACCTAATAGCGTAATTGTACGTTAAAGCTTGTTTAGTTGAATGTTGGAATGTTTAATGAAATTGTCAGTCATGTCAGCCATTTGAATACTTAAATGCAATAAGCAAGCTAGTTTTTTAATTAGTATTAAAAAAATCTAAATAAACCTAGCAAATATCGAACATTTGACGAATAATACCTACCATAGTTATAAGAATTGAGATATCATAAAATAAAGCAATATATAAAATTGGTAAATCATAAAACCAAACACAATAACTGCATCAATTAACCTCATTATACAAAATAAACTGCAAATATCGGTCAAGTGTGTATAAGATATATCAGACTACGTACCTACCTACATTGTTTGTGAGGTCTTAATTATGATTTTGTAAAGAATTTATAACTTACAATACTTAAATTTTACCTTAGTTTATATTAGATATCTACTTAAGCTCTATTCTCTCCTGCTATGTTTGTCTGTATGTCATCGATGAATTGAAAAACTACTGGACCGATTGTTATGAAAATTGACATATATACGTATTTTTCCACGAAGTTTTTGTGTAATATACTCATTGATGCCACCAGATGGCTTTTTAGATTTATTTCAGTAGTTGGCGTAGCCCGTGAACCTACAGCTAGTATATTATTAATACGAAACTAATTCTATCTGTCTATCTCATCTTCATACCTAATCAACCGATTTGGATGAAATTTAGTACAGTTATAGTTTGGGACCCGAGAAAGGACATCGAATAATTTTTAAGCCGAAGTACCCACGGGAAAGGGAACTATGTGCAAAAAACGCTTGGACCTGTTTTTACCTACGCGGGCGAAGCTGCGACAGGAAGATAGTTCTTCACATTTTTACAAATACCCATACAGAAAATTAATTGAAATTATTATTTAAAAAAATACTTAGATACGTATACAAAAACTACGTCCGTGAAGCCATGAGACCTTCATGACATTGACGTAAAATAGCTATATGATGCCATATTAAAACATCATTAATTACTCTGGAATGAGGATGCGTATGCTGTTAAAACATTTTTATTCTTAAACCAAAGGAAGCCGTTCCCAGCATCCCGTTACTTTATGCTACGGTTTTTATAAGTTTATTTATCGGCCGGTTAAAATTTATTAACTGACTTATTCTAGAATGTGAGCATATTGTGTGGTCCTGTTCTTATTTATATGATTTACGTATTTTTTCTAATTTACTGGATATAACATTGACTATGAAGGTACTGTTTTATTAAAATAATTTGAAGGTATTATTAAATACATTATGGCAACGATAAATAGGAAATATTTAAAACTGTTTAACTGTAGTTACAGCCAGATTAAACTTTAAATCGTATACTGCAAACTACCAAAAAAACTATAATATCTAAATGAAACTTCATTTAATTTTTTATCACTGGATTACAAGAACTATCTCATATACTTAGTCTGGCCATAAATACTGTTACACTTAATTATAAAAAAATATTACATTTGAATTTCGAATCTGT
>NC_052111.1:2621913-2655246 GCF_012273895.1 Zerene cesonia | reverse complement strand
GTAATAAATGTTATTTGCAGTTAACAATTTTCTTTTTTCTTTATTACAATATTTATGGCAAGACTAGGTATATGTAGTGTTAAAATAAGCAATAAAAATAACTTGGCATTGTAGAAACCAAAAAAAATATTTCAAAAAGTAAATTTACAACCGTAAAAATCAGATTAGTTTCAGTCGAAAATTCGACATCTAATTCAAGCTAATTGAAAGTTAATTTACTATGAAGATTTAATTAGAAAATTAACTGTTAACTGCCTTTATCCAGTAAAGTATATTATTTTTATTTACCTACACTGAAAAACAGTCATATGATAGAATATAGAAATGATAGACACTATTATTGATAGATTCAATGCGTATATGTTTATCGAAAAAACATAAGTGTACAACGTACATAATATATAATATACATACATGATTATATTTATACAAAATGATCATTAATTTTTAGTTTTATAGCATTGATATGCTTTCTAAGTGAGATATTGTGAAATAATAGAAAAAAATCGACAACCCCACCTTTTTGCCATACGGAATGGCCAAAAGACCCGGGTACGAATCTCGCCTCGTGATCGAATTTTTTTCTGTTCTCTCAAAATTTCTCACAAAATGATCTTTATTTAATGCGATCATAAGCCACACCCTTGCCAGACAAGGTCTCCAACTGTGACATCGCTAATGCTGTTTGTCATTAATATACACATTATTACGATTACCTACTTTAATGTCTACAGTTTAACGGTGTTATAAAAGATACGTGTTATCTGCGTACATTAAACCGAAGCTAGCTACATGATACTGACCAAAACCACGACACGTGTCAAATACATTCTAAATATTCATGTCACCTTAGCTTACGGTAATGAGAAGGCCGGATGCAGTCACGTCCTCATTAACTGGTGCATCAGGTTACACGAAGGTCTATGCATTTTTTAGCAAAATGAGCTGTAAGATCGACATCGTTGGGATTAGAATTCTTTAAGAAACTTCTGGAATTTCAGATCAATTTGTCGTCTGGGTAGCCGTGACAAAGCTTTAGATGCCGATTTACCATACAAATTCGTAATCTTAGCTATAAAAACAGTACACCTATGAAAATGAATACTGAGTCTACAGGCCTTAAAATATTTGCGATAAGGTAAAGTATAATTAAAGTACTGATTAAATTTTACAAGCATACGTTAGATATTTCCAATCGCTTCTACTTTATAATACGTATTATTACAAAGATTTGTTTAGTTCTTGAAATATGAGTATTAGTTAGGGATTATAATATGTAGGTACATAACAGTGTTGCGCAAAAAATGTAATGGATATTAGCTAATACATAATAATATTATACATTACATGATCTTTAAAGTGGTCTGAAGAAATTTCAATAGTAGTAAAAATTATAAACATGACATACGAACAATTCATGAACATAAAGAAATAAGTATTTTTATCTATACTAATAATTATAAAGCTAAAGAGTTTATTTGTTTGAACGCGCTAATCTCAGCAACTACTGGTCCGTTTTGAAAAATTATTTTAGTTTTAGATAGCCCATTTATTGAGAAAGGATTTAGGCTATATATATATATATATATATATATATATATATGTACCACGGGCGAAGCGGGGGCGGACCGCTAGTAAATAATACTTTTCACAAAATTCCTACCGTTCAGGAGCGCCACAATCGCTTTCATCTGCAACGTAAAAATTAAATCGCGGCTGGATATTAAAAATGTTTATCTCATAAAATGACTTAATTTATAACCATCATTAGCAAAGATTCCGTTCCTCAAGTTGAATGTCTTCTAAACGGAGACCCTTTGAGCAACATTCCTTTCAACCTCAGAGCTGCGTAGCTGCGTCTGTGAAATACTTGCCAGTTATTAAACTTGGTGTATTTCACTCGGTTTAAAAGGGAATTTATAATTAAACCTATAAGCTTTGAGAAAGTTTACCTTTGACATATGCTGAAATGGTGAAAAATGTTTTTCAGAAACACTTCGTTGAACGAGTCTTGCATTTTGTGACTGAATAATGTGTAGGTAGAGTTTAATGTATCCCAATCTTAATAGATAAAATACAAGAAAATACTAATTCCTCAAAAGAGCAGTTCTAAATAACGGAGACGATTTCGCGAATTATAACAAAGTATTTACCATTTATATACCAATTTTAAAATATCATTTGAGTTCTTGAAAAACTAGCTTATAATTTGATTAGCATGTCCCCATTATTTTTTTCTTAATACGCAAGTTTCTTAGTAATTATCATTAAGACACGAAAATAAATCATGTCAGATTGATGTTTTATCGTTTTGCATAGCTGTTGAAGCATAAAATAACATTTTGGATAACATTACTGCCAACCTTACGTAGGTTGCTGCGCGTAATCGTCCACAAAACGTAACTAGACCCACTTCTGTACCAAGTAC
Organism: Zerene cesonia; assembly: GCF_012273895.1. Taxonomy (NCBI): domain Eukaryota; kingdom Metazoa; phylum Arthropoda; class Insecta; order Lepidoptera; family Pieridae; genus Zerene; species Zerene cesonia. The sequence continues at coordinate 2,652,818 of NC_052111.1, read as the reverse complement.
CAGCATAATAAGGTACCTACCATGTGGATAATTATAACGGTCCACAAGATTCCTGCTCCTCGGGTCATCGTGATAAACGAAACGTATGTAAGATTATGTTATCAGATGACCTACGAAAATCGATCAGATTGTGTTCGCCCGAAGACACGTCTGGGACACGCCTTCCAAAATTATACGCTTCTTGGCCGCTGATGTAACAAGATCCGAAAAGCATTAAATATTGACGATAGCGTTAAAAATATGCTATCATTAAAAATAAAACGTACAGTTAAAGCATAATTATTTTATTGCGATTTCATTATATGATGTTATGCTAATCTAAGATGAGCAAATGTTTTCGACATTTGAGTGTTTTTATAAAAAAAAATAAACTATTATAAATAGATAGATAGCTATCTAATAATAATAGAAACTGAATAGACCACGTGCTATGGATCTCCTGTGCTCAAACTCTCGTCTACAATGTTATTAGTTTCACAAAAAAAAAAGCAGAAAATATGTAGTAATCAATTAGTTATAACTTTAAAAAATACTTAAATTTCGTATATAAATGATTACGTCATTGGTTTTACTTTGAAGGGTTTCATTATTGCCCCTAACGTAAATAAAAACTGATCATGGAAACAAATGAGTTGTATAGATATCATATTTCAGTAGGCGCCTACATAAAAGTAGCGCATTTACAGTTACACCCTGAAGCCCTATCGCGCTGTCACTTGAACTACGAGGGTAATATTGACTCAAGTGCGAAGTTTCTGTCTGACTATTTGAACTGAAGCCTTTGATGTGAATGCGACCCTCACATTGACATAGCAACCTTATGTGCAGTCGCATTGTATTTCCCTCGGTTCTGGATCTTGAAATTGTAATTGTATACTTAGCTTATTTCCAAACACTAGTACCTATTGTACGTAATATTTTACACCTCTTGTTTTTTAATACTGTGACAATAGTAAAAAATATTTAATGTAAGGGATATCTAACATTAACAATAAAATTTCGCAAAGACATGATATAAGAAGTTAGACGTAATACAAAGGGAGTATGGTTTTTCGCATATCACATACGATATGTGATAACAAAACACAGAGTTTTAACGCTACCATACTTGCTAAAAGCTTTCTACGAGTTCACAAGTATTACATAATATTTTGCGAGAGTAGACTCCATCTAATTATCGAGTCTTCACTTCTTACATCACATGCCGACATGAATCTATAAACAAAAAAAGTTTTAAACAACCCATGCACGTTTTTGGAACGCGGGTCAATAAAGCCTTTAATTTAAGAAGAATTCTCACAGTAGTTGCTTAAGACAATTGGCCAGGGTCAATAACACCCTTTTAAGTCGACACAAGCTTATTACATAACGATTACACGGGCGATACATCACTTTCTCTTCATAGCTATCGGCTACCTTCTATGTGGGTCGGTGGCTCGACTCACGTTGTATTGTTTATGTATTCCGATAGTAGATCATATAGATGTTTCATAAAGGCCACTCTCATAAATAAACAGTTTCTCAATCAAGAATTGGTGCAATTTGATCACGTAATTATTAGACGATAGTGACATCATCTATTTTAGGTTACGCTTAATCGTATTAATTAGGTCTACAATGTCATCCGTTAAAATAATTGGATTATACAGTTCATATAAAACAAAAGGTTATCAAATGATTTACAAAAAAAAATTCCATAACAATAAATAAATAAAACTACATTTAAAACGTCGTTAACATAGTTATAAATGTGTAATTTGTAAACAATAACGTACCTTTTGAATTAATTACACTAAGATACATTGTTCTCATTGTAACAAAGAGTCCTTTTGTTAATAAAAGTGGTATGGTACGGGGATGATTCTCGAGGATGAAACTAGGTCAATTATGGTGTACTACTCTCGATATGAAGTAATTATAGCATACTACAATTAGTGATGCATCGATCTTTCATGCCTCAAAATTCGGTTTATTCTGTATGAAATTGAACTAAAATGAAAAGCATTATTTATAGAGGATTAAAATATAATAATGAATGTGTACTTGTAGCCTTAATGATTCTAGTGTGTTTAAAGAAACAATTCTAAAATGGCCCACATATTTGCCCTAAAGAAGCCTTAGACCTATTTAGAAGAAAACTTGCTTAGCTGTCATCTTCTACTAGACATTATTGGTACATTGCGTAAATTAAAATTGTACCTAATATTGTATTACATATGTTCACATCGGGAAATATCAGTTAGCAAATATGAAAAAAAAAGTTAATTTATAAAACATAATCAGATTCAAAGCTAATGAACCCCGCTATAACATGCCCATGTAATTATTTATAGCTGGCAAATCTCAAAGCATCCGCGTTTTTGTTCCCCATCCATTCATGGAAGCCTATTGTCCTCTAAGACGAGTGGAGGTTAACGAGTGCACATTTAACTCCTTGAGAACTTCTTCCAAGCCACTTTGAAGTATTTTGTTTTAAAAACATGACAGCTGAGATAAAAATTACTAAGTTTGACTTCAGAGTAAATAGTATTTTTTCAAGTGGAGATGCTCATAAACTGTACAATTATCTGACACTTGAACTGCTAAAGACTATGCCCTGTTACGAATAGGTTATACTAGCTGGACCCGCGGTTTCACCCGCGTAAGTCTGTATCCCGTAGGAACATCGGGATAAAAAGTTGCCTATATGTTATTTCAGTTGTCCAGCTGTCTCCGTACCAAATTTCATTGCAATCGGTTCAGTAGTTTTTGCGTGAAAGAAACAAACACACACACATCTTTACAAACTTTCGCATTTATAATATTAGTAGGATAGGATAGGATAGGATAGTAGGAAGGATATAACAATATAACGTATAAAATCTGTGGTATAAATAGCTTGTGTTCAAGTTTTTTTTTTTACCAAAAGGCGAGACGGATAAAACTAGTAAGTGTAGTTTAGTAGACGTAACTAGCCAATGAGGTAGGTATAGAATATTGTAATGGTGCCAGTTTATAAATGATATTCGATACATTTTTTTTAAATATAAAAAAAAAATTTAAAAACAAGAATATAAAGTTCATAAAATCCATAAATCTTTATAAATTAATTAAATTAGGTGGATACGATCTTATTATAGAATTTTAATTATACTGGACGCGAAACTTGTTTTATGACTCAATTCAAACTAATGACTTCTATAAAAACAACGTTACATTAAAAATAACTGAACTAACTCAGATTTGATGTGTTAGCATTCATGCAAAACTAACACCATCCGTCATTTGGGCAGCGTGAATGGCACATCCATTAGAGATTTCCTTTTCATTGCTTTTAGAGCGCGGCCGCCAGAACTGCCGCCATATTGAATTTCATAGAATTTCAGTCATTTTTTTTCATTTGTCATATATAACATTTATCACTATCCACTATTATTCTTCATCATAAGAAATTGTCACTGAACAGCCAGTAATTGGATTAAATAATAGCGGCCTCCTTTTAATATTTCGCACATATTTGTTTAGGATTTTTTTACCAAAAAACTAAACCAAGTTTTGATAGTCAGTACTAGACCACCACACCAAAAACAGCAGCTTTCAATAAAAAAAAACATCATCGATATCGTTTCACCCAGTCCATTAGTATCAAACACAAAAAATGCGAATATGTATGAAACACAAAAAACGAATTGAGAAAGTCCTTCTTTTTTGAAGTCGTTTGAAAAAAAATCGTTTTGCAAGCGAATAATCACAATTCGGAAAATCAGTTATTTTTCTCTCATTACCAATCAGGTATCAATATTTTGTAGTATTTATAAAACATTGCAAAGTCGCATTAATAGCTTGAAAAAACCACAGATCAACCATCAGTAGGTACACCAATAAGTACATAAATAGATTTTATTTCTACTCAAATTTATCCAACTTCTATAACATGTTTTATCATTTATGACCATTATCAGCTACATAATACCATAACCCAAAAAAAAATCACATTGCAATTTATACAATGCTTTGACCTACATACGGTAATGTAGTGTGGTGACGGGTTTAGATAACGCTACTGATAACACTAACCGATATGTTTATACATTAAATGTGATAAGGATTTGTCAATAAACCGTTTAAATCCACATCATGAAAGATTTATAGAATAAACATGCATTTACAATTTTATTTGTAGATACTGGACAAGCATTCATGCATCTCGAGAGCAAAATATTCTTTAGATAAAAATTGATAGTGGATAAAGATATAGCTCACAAAATTATCACAAATACCTCAACAAACAATTTGACAATGGTTGATTTTTTAGCATTTTTGTACAGAATAGGAGTGATATTTATCGTTATTTAAATTGTCATTTTGAAGTTTTTAATTATAGTCACTAATGTTATTGGTGTGTGCTTTTAAAATCAAATGGACAGCCATCACAGGTTCTTTAATAGCATTTATTTTTATTAAATTGTTAACATTAAATCTGCCATAAAGATATATACCATTACGTTCAAGTTTGTTTGAAAGGTCATTGTTCGCCTTTGAAAACACATTATTATTATAGGCGTTACCATCGACGTGTATACGCATCAATGTGCAATGCATATGCTAAGAACAATGACGTCACAATAAAGATTTGCGTCGATGCACATGTGCAAGTAAGAAAAGTGCACTCACCACACGCATTGTCGCTTAAATAGTATGCAGTTCTGAGTACGCTTTGTATAGCGCTGTAGGTAGACATTTATTTAAACGTAGCGTGGAGATTCTTAAAAATAATTGGGCATTTTGTGAAATGAGCCTACTTATGTATAGTAAGAACTTTTTAAACCAAGTACAGCTATGTCAAAACGATTGCCAACGAATGTAGGTAGTCGACATTTAAAATATAATTACCAGAGCATTAAAAAGTTCCTGTCTGTCTGAGGTTTTATAATATTATCCTTTTTGTTGAAATAATATTTTATTACTTGCAGTTGACTTTTAATCAACACATAAATATTATTATATAGGCAAAATTACTCCTTCGATTAACAATAATCTATTTCACCCTTAAGTCCTGCTTGACTATATTTAACTATACTATTTCAATTATTCTGACTTGTAATTCATCATCAAAAGTCTTTGAAGCTCCCGATTCGACACGTCGCAAGTATCAGGGCTGTGAACTAAAAGTTCGGAAGCATTAATCCACCCTAGTATGAGCTCAAAGCTTCATTGTAGTGAACGAATGACGGCGAAACAAACGCCTGCTAGCCGTAAGCAGCGAGTGGCGACCGACTGAGTTCAGTCGGAAACGAACGATCGAACCATACTTACGTCTCATTCACACGGCGCACGTGATTAAAGTTGTTACTTGTTCCCTTCGTCACACGTTTTGTCATCAATGAAGTGGTTATACGAATTTTAAAAAAGAAATTGTTGAATAAAAAACTAACGGAAAGTGTACGATTATTGATATTCTGTGGACTTTTGTATCCCAGCAACAGTATTGTTTGTGAACGAAGGATGTGCCGGTGCACTAATTGCTGTTAGCGGAGGTAAGTGAAGTTTATTTCTGTTTGCATATCCAAGTGTTTTTCAAATAAACTACAATGAACTCTCGCTCGTTATTTATGGCGTAGTCTATATGGAAAATGTAAGAAATTATGTGTTATTTTTATATTAGCTTCATTATAACGCGTACAAGTTGTGAACCTATTATTTATTCTTTGATCCATGTTTAACGCACAAAAAAGCTTCGCATGTTATAACTATAGCCGATAGCGCCCCCATCCACCACTGAACCTGTTCCTTGTCAGATGATAGTTTGTTATTATTTTTTTGCCGCGACTGAACAAGAACTTCTGTATCGACTTAATTATTAATTACCGTTGCACTTTAAAGGCTTTGAAATAGATCTCATACAGGAAGAGGAAATATGTGCAATTTACTAGACGTAGTGAGAACATTAACATTGATAGTTATAAGGTATAGTTAATAAAGCATATTTTTTAATGTATAAAATATATGTATTATATGTATATGCTATTATATATACTCATGTATTTGAAGAGTTGGTAGCTTTTGCGTGGTAAAGAAATAAAATATAGCATGGGACTTGAAGCAGAATGCGTTGCGTTATGCCTGACTGCAATCACAACGGTCATAGTAAAATTCGTTAATATTTATTAGATCTTTGGAAAGATAACCCCCCACCTTTTATAACTTCCGTATGTCATTGGAATATTAAAAGTAATAGGTAGGGCTTCAGTTACTTGCCAATTTAGAAAAAAAACAAAAAACTTAGTGTAGGTATCTTGTTAGTACCTACTAACATTAAAGTATCTTTTAGGTATGTTATTTATTTTGTAACAATCTTCTTCGACCTTTGGTATCTGCACAACGTTTTTATATATTCAATAATTAAGGGTTTTTACAAACTATTGCAAAAACCTAATAAAAATGGTACTCATATTAATTTTGATTCTAGCACAAATTAAATCTCATGCTTTATCATTCCTATCCGTCCATAAGAATGCTGTAATTTAAATTGACTGTATTTTTAGTATACGATTAATTCCAAATATGTATCTGGAAATTTTCTCCCATAGTATATCACGGCATCTTATCATCGCAAGGAATATCGCCACTCACGGATCAATTAAAATTTTAATGCAATCTTCCCTTCATCTTGTCAAAGATAAACTACTGATTTAATAGAATAACATAAAAGTAAGCATCCAGTGAAAGCTTTTTACTAAATTTAATGTAAATAAATTATTAGTACCAAACAATCTATATACTTAAAATGGTTCATTTTTAAACCAAATTAAAAAGTCAAACGTATACTACCGGAATTATTATTAACTTTAGCGGTATTTAACATTATCTATGACCAATATTTAAGTACCCTATTTGTGGACTGTTATTTATGATAACACTTTCTGAGCAATATTTCACCAAGTTCGAGTATTTACTAAGACAGCAAGGGAAATAATAAATAAAGGGTATTTTGACGTATCTATCCTCTCACGGAATGATAAGAGGAGGCAATGTCCTGATGACATCTACTGTAAGGAATCAAATAAATTCAGGTTAATTTATTAATTAAACCTCGTACCGCAACGCTTTCAAAAATGTCTATACCTACATATTTTTGACAATGTTTCTTAAAGTTACATACCTTTATCTACGTTAAAAAATAATTATCTACAATATGAGACTGCACAGCCGCGAACAATAATAATTGCAAAAGTATTTGTGGCGGTAAAGTGATATAACAGTGCTAACACATTTTTAAAACGAATTACAGTTAAATGACTAATTTCGATACATATTGTCACGTACGGCAATGAACAACCGTTTAACAATTACTTAGATAACAAATGCTCACTACTAGATTCGCTCTATTTACTACAAATCCCATGTAATTTACTCTACAACAATAACAGTATCGGTCGTCTATTATTTTACAATAATGCAGTGAACATAATCAATAATCTATGTGCAGTTATATAACTGGACAGTCGTGTAAGTAATTAGAATGGGGCAATCGACGCGCCCAGCGAAATTTGCGTAGTACTCTAGCAATTTCCGCGTTTCCCCTTGTCGCTTACGGACAGAATACAAACTGTCAGGATCGGCAGTAAGACAAAGAGAAGGGCTGATTTATGCTACTTTCTCGAGAGCGCGCTTTGATAACCCAGCACAATGACGCTTTTTGGCGGGAAACAGTAATATTACACATATTTTGTAAGACAGATATCACCACGAAGACCTTTAAAAATGTTAGCAGAAAGTTTATCAATAATGTAATTTGCAAATGCATTGCTCAAACATTTCATTTATTTACACTGGTAACCTAATATTGCTTGTTTACCCTTGCTACTACTCCAGAACGTATAATTTATAAAATATTTAAATGAATACAAATACAATTAATAAACTTACAGAATAATAAGATGGGTGTATTTGTTTCATTTCCCCATAGTAGTGGTGTTTGAACAAAAACTGCCGAGTGCACCTGGCCGGGGTCGGCAGTTATAAATATTGTGCTAATTCACTGGGTCTGTTTGCTGACCGGGTTGCGGTTCGTTGCCTCAATGGGAACAAACGCTACCTGGATTTACTTTGTGCTATAATTAAATTTTCACAAGCACTTGGCGTTTGGAGATTTTACGACAAAAATAATTAATTAACGTACTAAATACGCCTGTGATGATAGAAAAATGTTTACTTCTTAATATATTTCAATTTACATTAATACCATGTTTTATATGTTTACACTGAGCGTGTGTGCTACTAAACTAATTTTTATTGAAGTATTTAGCAGCAACTTTTTACTAATTTTTTACTAATATTCAAATTTAAATTTTATGTCCGAATAAAAAAATCAATGAATAATCCAAAAATATAAATAATTATTCTAGCAAAAAGTTAAAAGATACCTTAACTTCCTGAAACATTATTTGAATTTTAGGTCGACATAGAAACAAAGCGACCCGTATTTAAGAACCAAAATAGTCGCTAAAAGATTGGTCATAAATATCTCGCAACCTAGATACCTGTTAGGTACTTAGCAGCATTACATACTACGATGTCACATTTGGCGCAACTAGAGCCCATGCTTGCGACACCTGCAAAAATGAATACGTAAGCAAAGCGAAGTTCTTCGATTTCTTTAACTATCGTATAATATTACCTCTATGCTAATGATACTTTTTAAATGATAATTCGTGATGACTCTAAAGACTATACTTCCGTCGCATTCACTTTAATACAATGTGTGTATATAAAAAATTCTTATGCAGTTGTTCACAAAGTTGCCTTACTCCTCCGAAGCGGCGGGAGTGAAATGTTTACATACCGGGAGGTCTGAGAATCGGCACAAACATTTATTTTTTCATACCCCTAAAATCTAAATGATAGAAGTAAGGCAGAACAGCGGGTCAGCTAGTAAATATATAATAAATGAAATATTTTAAACCTGCCTTTAATATTCTATACTAGGTACCTACCTAGATTTCTACATTTTACATGCAAATATAATTATTGTATCAAAGGATATTTGCCCTTAAATTGTTGAGAATTTTGTTAAAATAAAAATGCATAAACCTTCATATAATAAACCTAGATTTATGAAAAGCCCTAATGGGTGACCCATAAATCACTCACACTTGGAAGACACGTCTTCTTGTTTGCTTTGACCAGAAAAAGTTCTAGGAACCGCTTTTAGGACACGATTCGCCTTAACCATTAACATTTGTAGAATATATTATTACGGCTAAGTGTCTAGTTGATGTTCCTATATGGTACTCGAATGAACAGAATTAGTGCAAATTTTTCAATCTTAATTACACCTTCATGTCCAACTTCGGTGGTCTTGTCTCCAGTTTTGTAGAAACACAGCAATTGCATCATTGTAAAATAGATCTACGTATTAGGTAATAGAGCAGATTTCACAATGTCGTGTATAGACAAGAGCGTCAGGAGCAGTGAACTTTGTTGAGTTTCCTTCCCCACACCTGAGGTTCAGTCACATATACATTAGTTCCGTGCGTTTATAGCCGAGATAGGAATCACGCTATTATGACACATGGTATCATTTAAAAGAAATGATTTTATGGGAATCTCGAAGTGGGGTAGAGATGAGAACTTAATTGTTACTTTATATTCGTAAAAATAAATTAATCCATTGTTAAAAATTATGTAATCTCGCATTCAGGTTGCTTGTTACCTAATTAATTGTCTTTTCATTATATTTTTATACGTCTGCAACATTAGATTTTAAATGACTTTGTTAAAATCGCTTTGATGGTCTATTGAGAAAATTGAATTTAAAACTATTGAAGCTCTTTAAAGTCTTTTTATGGTTGATTCTTTGTATTCGGTCGAGTGGCCGTCGTGGTCACGCTTTGTGTTGTTACTTGAAAAGGTTAAAGTATCCACCATTTCCTTTCTAGATGGTTTTGTTTTATGAAGCTGATATAATACCGCTATGTTATTTAATTTCATTGGGGAACTCATCAAACTTTGATAGCTAGATAATCTGTGATCGTATCTCCGTTTGAAATTATTATTGTTTTAAAATTAAAACGGCCGAATTAGACTTTTAACTCTGATGAAAATAAAGTAGTTGGTATATTATGGATTATGGCAACTATGGCCTTTTAATAATTTGAATAGTATTAAAGCCCTCTATAATTTTACATAATTGAAAATAGTGTTGCAGTAGACGTCCCTTTAAATAAATTTCATTCTCAATTTATAATCACAGGAATCTATTTTGATCTCAGTATGACATGAACCCTACGGAGTGAAGGCTCCCGACATGATGGTTCGCTGCACTCAACAAATTAGTTACCCTTTTCTGTGATTGCACAATTTATATTTAACCATTAACCAATTCACCTAAGTAGTTAGTTAGTTAGTAGTTTTATAGATTTTTAAGTGTCTATCGAATTTTTCAAATACCTCGAGATGTATCATGGATGTTATTTGAACTAGTAATTTTTAAACATATTTCATGATTAATCATCTGAGTCATTTAACTTGGAAAACGATTTTATAGCAATACACGATAAAACCTTATATTGTATATTACTGTTTATTTTATATGAATAACTTCTGAAATCGTTAAAGGAAATTACGCAAGTTGTCTTGTCGCATTTATTCGTCCCTCTTGCTTGTGCTATGGCAGGATATGTAATACAGTTGTATTTCTATTTTCTACATCTATACATATTTTTTTTTATAATTAATTACAATTGTGTGAAATTTGTTAATATTTTTAGGTTCATTAACTTAAATTCATTGAAGTCATTAACTAAATATCTCAATCACTTTATCCAATATTTCAATTTGAACCGAAATGCGTTCTTGAAAAATTATATAAGCAGCATTAATAACCATATTAAATAAAGTTCGATACTCCATTTCTCCTTTATGATTAAAATAAAAATGGACCGCTACAATACAACATAGATACTTAATAACAAACTGCATATTTCAAGCTTGTTTGATTCATCTTCAGTCGTTTTATAATCTACGTTTAAATATCTAAATAAGATAAAAAGAAAACAATAATATAATGAATAACAATGTACATGTTTTTATCATTTCACGCATTTCAAACGTTACGTATGATTTACCGAATTAACAAATACTCATCATAATTTTAATTGGGTCATATCAACGATGAAAACATTAAACAACGCATCATAAATTGCGGAGTCGTTTCGATAATCGAAAACGATGTCAATGCAGTCTGCGAGAGCCCATAAACAGTTTATTCACAATAAACATTCCCGCATCCAAATATAAAACGAATTATAATATAATTGGTCACGCACACATAAACCTGAAAAGGTATGATAGGCATACAACCTTGAGAGGTCAAGGACCGCTGTCTACGACATGCTCTTCGACATATTGATAGACCCCGATTTGTTCAGTCGTGTATAAACGAAGGCTTCATTGCGTGCCGTAAAAATATTTATCCATAACTGTCTTATACTTAAAGCGCTTTTACTAATTTTATTTGTGGAACAATCTACCCGGTATTGATCACTTATCCGTAACATTAAATTATTTGTCTTTCATTACAAGACGTCCATATTTTTTTATGGATTAAAAGTAGCACAGTAAATGGGTATAATTCTTTATATATAGTTTAAAACAATTGTGCTCCGGTCTATTCAAATGAATTATAAAAATCTTTTGAAATCAACTTGAAACATGTCAAAGGTGATTAATCAATCAGACCCTCGTTAATCTGACTCTCGATATTGCTCAAGAGGCATGTACTTCGATGTAAGGTGAGTTAAAAGGAAACTCGTATATATAGACGTAACTTTAGGAAATATACTATTTCCAGACTAGAAACGTGGAGCAGGTGTCAAAACATCGCCGCCTGGAGCTTTCGAATCCGACATTTATTTTAAGACAAGTCCATTAAAAATATTCCATCCACAATATAATGGATACATAAAAAAAAAATTAACGTGATAGGTACTACTAAAATTGAATAATCTATTACAGTCTTTTTTCAGTATGATTTTGAAAAGTTTTTGACGGGCGAATGATTTTAACGTAAGAAATATTTCTAAAGATATTACCTAAAAAACGATCATTTCTCTTGAACGCAATTTATTACATTGCTGTTAAGAGGCAGTCTTGTAATGCCGTTTCGACTTTTTTTTGAACAGGTTTTGCATTTGAAATATATAAAGGTGTGGATATAGTCAATAGCCATGTCATAATATAGCACGCAATATATTTCCAAGAGATATAAAGTTGCTCACCTTCTCTGTTAAACGTTTATCAATTAGGCAAGCTAATCGGTTCAAATGGATCGTTAAAAGTTCCTTCTGCAATGAAAGGTGTCTATCATCTTGTCATTCATACATTAACTAATCGGTTAACATATTACCATCACAATTAAGGTACTATTATAAATTATTAAAATTCGAAATATTTTTACTGTTATGTTTATATCAATAATGTGTTAGCAATAATTAACTTTAAATCGTTAATGTGTAAAAGAGCGTGTCTTTCTGAAGTGTGCATTGACAGATTAAAATGATGAAAATCCTTTAGGCCACCCTTTGTGCCGTCTCTCTTAAAGAAAATCCAGATAATTCCGGGATATCGTCCATCGTCATTAGCTTTCTTAATTCAAATCAAATCAAAATCTTAAGTCAAATTTCACCCTGAATCAGTTCAGTGGATTAGGCAAGAAGAGGTAGACAGACAGAGTTTCTTTCGTAAGCGGGGACTACGTTTTAAATTTTATAATTGAACTGGTCTATTATAATTATTTACACACATTATACCGAGTAAGCATAGACCCTGGAAAAATAGGTCAGCCTGGTACTTAAAACTACGTGTTACAGCATTACATCAGTGTTTCATTACAATGTAATGTTCACCTAAAATAGACCTGCGTCATATCTCTTGTAAGACGAATGTAATTAATTATGTATCTTTAAGAAATTTAACTAGACAACCCATTAACCATTAAAATTGAAAATCTTCGGCCATAATCATCTTATGATTTATGTACAACTAACTCGCTGTATTGAAAGGTAAAATTGTACTAATCAATACCGAATTACAAGAATCAAGTCTTGAATTAAATATCTATACTAGGAATTTTTATACGTGTATAACTTAAAAAAAGCATGACTGTATCATTACCTGCGTAGAAGCGATGTGTTTTGTCCGACTTGATACGGCTTCGAGCGGAAATTACGTCAGGTGTCCAAGTCGCAAAGTCTAAGCTTATTTTGCAATAAAAGTTGTCATTGTTACCGGCGCCGCTTACACAGGCTCAATGATATTTATAGAGTAAAGGCTGAATGGGCGGGTGAGCCCAGTCGATGGATATAATCAGATTCCCATCCGTTCCCCTGACCTGCCGGAAGTGTCCCAGCTCAAGCGGGAGTATAACTTGATGAACCTTCATTTTCGCTTCATGCATGTTTCCATATTGCTTCCCTTTTCAAATTACTCCATACGATCCGTATAAGTAAAGCAGATACATTGTATTTATTAGAAATCGTTCATTACATGAAATTTTTTGGATTATTATGTTATGTAAAACTATATGTTTTTACTTTTCTGATTTAATATTCTTTTAAAATCATTATTCTAATTTAAATTCAATTTATAAATACATAAATATATTTAATAAACCTCGCTTTATCGATGGAATCAACTGAAGTGTCACTTTTATATACAGTATTAGGAAATTATTTAATCCCGGCGATCCCGATCCTAATCAGAAAAAATAAGATATTGTGAGATGAAATCAAAATATGAACACGTTACTTTATATTTATCTAAAATCCTAAAAAGAAATAACAGTCTGAAAATGATAAAATGTTAAAAAATATAAAGAATCGCTAATAACATGGTTAGTAGTTCGTAAGTCACGTTCTTAGTTTGTGCATACAAAGATTCTAAGAAGAGTTCAAATTATTAAGAAAACAATAAATCCGTTATGGTATTGCTTGAACGCTTTGAACACGATATGTTTATCGTATTGTATACTTTCTCACGAAACTAACTTATACAATGCCAGGTGGCTGATTGTTTATAGAATAATACAAATATGATGGACGCTATTAATTGTTTGGTTTCAGACATGCAAATTGCATGCAATGGAGAGACCTAGAATAGTTTGTTTGACAACAATCTTGGGTAATTTAATGCATATAGCTACTTACTTAGTGATATATTGTATAATATATAAACTATGAATGCCATTTTATTTTCTGCACTTTCAGTTAGGGACTGCTAAGTAGTTTTTTTACGTGAATTAAATTTGTTAATTACAATTATTCGAATTAAACTAATTCTACACAGCTTAAAGCTTTTGGACGATCTTTAGCTTCATTAAGCCTAAGGAGGAGATTTTAAACGAAAATAACTATTGAGCGTTAGAAATTCAAAAAATGTTTCTCACGATTGGCTTTTCCACAACGTTACCGCAGGAGATCAAACTCCACCTAGGCGTTATAATCTAATTCTTAAATCGAATTCGTTCATGTGTAAGGATTAAGGAATCTTTCCTCGATATAACATTTTATTCCGTAATTTTACACTTCTGATTTCGAACAATCCAATGCTGGTCTTCATTGCGTGTTACGTTTTCAAACGATTGACAAGATGCAATGTATGTTCTAACATTAATAATTTTCCAACAGACATTGGCCGTCTAGGCCGCGATGTCGTCAAATAACTTCAGTTGATTCCAATCTTTTGATCGAAGTGAACGTCCGCTAGTGATCATTTTCAACTTTTAAAATAAATTGATGAGTGAGAATTGTCTCAAAACACTTAACAGTGTAGTGATAATACATTGAGTGATGCGTGCGTGTATTTAGTGTTAATTACCGTTCCCGAGGAAAACATTTTAACATATTTGAAGGTAGGATGCGTTGTAATATTTCGTTTTAAGAATAATATAAGATTAATTATTAGATACATACGATTGAAAATATAAATGATAGTTCTCTCAAATTAACTTAATACATAATTTACGAAATAAATTTTAGAGCAATTTCATATATTCGATTCGTTTTCTGTCACAAAACAACATTTTTTTGCATTTATAATGAAGATAATTATAGCTACCGTAACATAAAAACTATATTCTAAGGGTACTTCCTTAATTAAATTAGCTGTAATGAGTGGACAATAATTTAACTAATAATAAAATAATAAACTCTCAGTATTCATAATGAATTAGTAATATTTTCATTAACTTCTTTCATTTCCATTTGCTAATAAAGTAGGTTAAATAGTGAAGGTTAAAGCTGGTGTAAGTGAGGATTAACATAAAGGAAAATCAGCCTATTAGCGTACCGTCTCGGAGGGATTGAAACTCGTTTAAATATGCTAGTGCGCACCGCGAGATTCGAAGGTATCACTTTCATTTGATTGGAATGAAAGCTTAAAATTCTCAATAAGACATAAATTCTCCATGACATTGTTAAATCTCCAATTGAGAAATTTTAGGCCGAGAGGCTAGGCGTTGCTACGGTTAGGCAAGAAACGCAGGTTCGAATCCTGCCTCGTGATCAAACTTTTTCTATTCTTTCAAAATTTCTCATTTATAAAGCATTTCAATGCTATAAAACTAAAAATTAAATCTCCAATTGTCAAACCTTATGATCTTCCTTTTAAACACATTTACGAAAATTATTATTCCATATCTGTTATTATCAAAACCTATACAGGCTATAATTTACAAAACAACGTCAAAAATCGGTGTCAATCAAACTCTTGAGTCTTGACACATGGCTAATCGTGAATCATAATAAAACAATGCGGTTGTCCGTTGGTACACATAATACGAATTCAATTTAATATTTATAGGAAATGGAAATCTTGGGAACGAACGATTTAATAAAACCACAACCAAATCCATGCTCAACTGTTATTTTTAATTGTACTGCATTCAATTTTAGTCGTACGCATAGGAATAAAATTTCGTAATTATCGATAACTGGCATCTGGGTAACTGGGTAATTTACAAAAATTAACAGATTATCAAAAAAAGATGTATGTTGCCGTGTTAGAAAATCTTTGAAAGCATACATATTTGTTAATTAGTAGGTAACTACAGAAACAAAATATATAATAATAAAATATATAGTAATTACTATAGGTAGTTCTTACTTGCTACATTAATTTGAAACTTAACTCGAATCTAATTGTTTCTTTTTCTGTTAAGAATAAAATATAATTTAACATGTTTAAAACATTATGAAAATGTATCTAAGTACATAAATAAATCGCTGCACTTATTGCGATGTTTCCATTACCTTCGGCAGCCAAATATTACATTGTTCATAATCTCCATAGTTACGGCAGCATAACATGTAATGAATAAATTGATTACAGCTAGTTTTTGCATTCCAGTGCACTTTATTACTTGTACCACTATTGACTACAATTCTTTTCAATGAAATAACAAGAGCATAAAATTTAAGAATTTACCGATCATAATAACACGCACTAATAATTCCTCTTCTATGATTCTTGTTAATGAATTAAAGCATGAGTGCTTTCTAAGCGGTTACAACCAATCAACGTCCGTGTACATATCGCATAAAAAGAAATTACTATATAATTAGCAGGCAAGTAATAGCAATATTAATTAAAATAAACTACAAAGTTATTTCACGATATCGCAAGTTTGCCTTGGTTCCGGCCCATTGAATAAGCCGGCGACAATCCTTGACAAATATTTTACGCTTTATTATTGTCTGTCAAGCATAACACAGGACAAGTAAATGCGATTTAACGCGATCTTAGTAGTAGCGAAAATTGACCCTAAAGTGGACTACTAATCTTCGATTTGTTTAGTTTTGGTTCTACCATTTCTTTCTTACCATAGGAAACCGGTATAATAAAGTGAATCAGTCAAGATTTTTAAGGCCAGTTACAACAGGACTCGAACCCTTAGATATTGGTTCTCACCTAACTTTCTAACCGCTACCAAACCTGCTGAAAGTAACAAGACATTCAACATCATTAATAACGTTATATCACCTAATGACAAATTCTTGTCAATTGCCGTATAAATAAAGCATTATGCATAAACTTACTAATAAAACTGGCCTTGCGTGACCGGTGACGTCTGCCGGACTTCTTTTTTGATGTTTACATATTATACCACGTTTTTATATATGAAACTCGTTTTGCGGAAAAAATCTTGCAGTTTTCGCAATCAAGGTTCATCTCCAGCTAACAAGTTTAATCCTCCGTATTCAAATAGCTTTTTGCTTTGAGCGCGCGTATGCGAAGCCGAGATGACGGGCTATATTTTGCGGCTGCCGTTTTTCTTAAAACTACATCCTTATCGACCAGACGATAATATGACTAGAAAAAATACGAGTTGAAAGATACATATACCCATTAAAGCGTGAGTGAAACGGGTATTTTATTGCATATTTTTTACAGTGTTAATAATTTAAAAAGATCTAATAATTGGTCCTTGATTTTTGTCGAATATGCTGGATAATCAGAGAGTATTTACAAGGTATACAATATACATACAATGATAAATAACATATTATATAAATGGATTTTATGAACTTGGATTTTAAAAATATCAAGATCATTATATTTAATGAATTTCATAATTGTACGTAATCCAGTATGATACAAATACCAAATTTGTGGGCATGTTTAATACATAAAGTGTACAATGTTTAAATCATACGTCATTAAACTATCTCATAAATTTTATTACCATTACA
Organism: Zerene cesonia; assembly: GCF_012273895.1. Taxonomy (NCBI): domain Eukaryota; kingdom Metazoa; phylum Arthropoda; class Insecta; order Lepidoptera; family Pieridae; genus Zerene; species Zerene cesonia. The sequence goes on along the minus strand of NC_052111.1, from coordinate 2,635,089 downwards.
CTTAGGCGCCTAGTATGTATAGCTCTTATTGTATATGCATTTTAGTAATCGTGATATCAGAGTATTGAACTTTAATCGAAATGTAGCGAACGTTATCCAACTATTACATATTTATAACTTTCTCCAAGTATTACAGATCATTAGGCTCAAGTTTCCATTTTACAATATTAAATGGTTGTTATTTAATCGGTGACAGCAATTTTGTAGGCTTTCACAAACCGCATCTTGTTTGATAGTAAAAAGATACATCAATAAAATTTATTTCCTAGTTACTTAATGTTACTAGGAAATAAATTTCGATTTTTATCAATTCAATATTATTTTGTACTGTTTAACGTTATCAATCCATAGTTAATTTGAGTGAAAAATTTGATGACTAATCATATTTTTATACCTACGAATCGCCTACCTAATCGTACCTAGAAAAAAATTAAATTGTAAAAAGTATGGTCAAACTTATACCTATGTACTTACCACAGGTATAAGTTATAACAAATTAATTTAAACAAATTGATTTGGTGAACTATGAATAATACATATTAACTCAAAGGAGAATGACTGACGTAGTGCATATCAACGCACAGCCCAAACTACTGGGTAGTAGGCATCCGCTAAGAAAGGATTTTGATAAATTCTACCCCCCACGAGTATAAAATAGGCGATGAAAATTTTTAAGACCGCGCGGGTGAAGCTGCGTGCAACTGCTAGTGAATAATAAATACAGTATTGTAATCAGTAATAAGGGAACAGAAAGAGTCAATTTACCTCACAATACCACACGTCGGTAAGGGTATTGTTTGCAATATTTGCTTTCACTTTTCTTTTGGTCTTTCTTTCATATTTTCCTGCTTTGTGTTATAATATCGTAATTTTCTATTAGAGACTTCATTTTCTTAAGATATGATATAAGTACTCTTTATCATACCTAGCTTTAGATGGTATTGTAAAATAACAACTTAAATAATTAGATATAGTGTTGACAGTAATTGACTAATTAATATATAAGTAGTACATTATAAAATAACATTTTTCTATTAAGCATTTCGTAGCAAAAATATTTTTGTGGTTATGTTTGTGGGGGTTATGTTTTCAATCGCCTTTTAAGAGAGGAGGAGGTTATCACTACGACTCAATTTTTTGTGTTTGTTACATAACTTTAACTGGGTGAGCCGATTCATTCCTTTTTTAATTGAAGCTGATGTGTCCCATATAGTCTGATTTAAATAAGTCAAATTGTGACAATTGGAAAGCGATTTAATTTTTCAGTAAAAATAATCATTCAATATATTTTATCTACAATTATTCCTTGACGATTAAAACAGTTAAAGCCTAATAGCCATCCCTGAGCAAGTTCACACAATTACACGGAGTTTTTTATAAAAATAAAAGGATGTCTTAACCAGGTGGAAATTCCAAATCCGCGTCTATGATCGCCTTCACAAAAAACCGTGCTTGATAAAAACTACAGCTACATACTACAACAGCATACAGCGATTAAATATACAATTAATATTCCTACTGCGTCTACAGCTATGTGGCCAGGTGGTCTAGCAGTTGTCGAAATAGTTGCTGAAACCAGTTACTCTAAGAATGTTGACACTTGTACAAATTAAAATGAGCCTGTTTATTTTGTATCTTTAATTCGAATACGTTATATATGTATACAGGCATTGGGCGATATCGACGTTTATTTTATAAAGCTGAAAATGTTCTTTATTTGCTGGAACGCTCCTCAGGAACTACGGGACATATCTCATTAAATCTTTCACCGTTGGACATATCCCTGAGTGCTATAAGCTACATAAGTTACACGAGCGAAACCGGGGCAGAACACTAGTTTTTTGTATTAGGATTTATGAAGTAATTGTAAGGTAAATATCAGGCTCCATTAGTATATAATAGATATTTCATGTTTTGTGCGTATAGAGCAAATATTAGAAAACATTGTTTCTATTATCTTTTCAATAATCCTACAAAGTACGCAGGTCGGATTTTCTCATTAATTTCGTTGCTGACTCTTCAAACGTTTATTATTTTGTGGCTCGTTTACAATTTGTCAAAGCTTGCAGGTTGAAATAATTATGCTGAGTTATTGTTCTTGTTTGGAATGTGGAGTATTTACTATTGCTATGCAATGCAAATTAATTAATGATATTTTTATCAGTATAGATAAAAATGTTATATATTCAGGTAAATAACTAAAATTGTATATTATTTAAAGATTGCAAAGTACAATTTTGTATTAATAATAAGGTAACTTAGAATATTAGAATAAGATAAATAACATATCTATGTTGCAAGATGTTACTTCGAAACCTGAATAATATGTAACAGCAGTAATTTCCTTAATTCTTATTACACTTACATTGAAAATCTTTTGTGTTGCAAATGACCATATTTACAGAGAAGTTTCTCGATCAAGGAACAAAGCGGCTAGTGAATATTTCATGTTCTTGTCTTGTGCGACGATTTCCCGACTCAAAAGTTATTTACCAAACAAAAACTTTACGAAACAATGAATATTCATTATTATTTTGCTTGTCAAGACATTATTCTTTTTGTTATACTAACTAGATTTTAACTGTAGAATTATCTAAGCCATGACACCGGTGTTTTTCGACAAAAGTTAAACTTTCCCTATAGGAATTTACTATCATAAATAATCCGGCTTTCAATTTAATTACTGTTATATCACGATTTTGTATCAAATTAGTATATAAAGCAATTTATAAGCTAAATAGTTGTATAATGTTTACGAGAATATTTTGAAAATTCGTGGCATGATAATAGGCAGCCATATTAAATATTTCACAATAAGGCAGTAAACGTGTTATAAACATCATTTATTAATAAAATAAATATGTTTATTATTATGAGAATTGCGTCACCAGCTGACTAAACATTATTCTGTTTTGTCAAATTTCTATCTATACTAATATTATAAAGCTGTAGTGTGTAGTTTGTTTGTTTGAATGCACTAATCTCAGGAACTACTGGTCCGATTTGAAAAAATCTTTCATTGTTAGATAGTCCATTTAATGAGGAAGGCTATAGGCTATATATGTACCGCGGGGCGGACCGCTAGTAAAAAATAAGGGCTGACCTGGTCTCATAAGTGTTCGTCGTAAGTACTTAGCGTTCCTATGTTATCGATTTCTTTATCAACTCTTAGCATAAAATAGCCGACAATGTCATGACTAGCAAAAGCCTAGGTCGTAAACTTTTTTATTTAAAAACTTTTCGGCCCGAAAACTATCCTCATGGAGCTATAAAATTCGTTTTACGAGTATTGGTTTTTATGTCACAATACGTGTACAGAACTGGATTATTTATATAGTGATCGTTGTGATACCTACTAAAATATGTTAACAACAATAGTATGGAATACATGACACAGTGTAAATTGGCTAGCTGATGTCTTCATTTAAAAAAAAAATAATAAAGAAATAGAGACGGCAACACATCTTCAGCGATCTCTATACTGTATGTCTATGGTTGCCTTACAACAAGGCGATCCACATGCTCGTTTGCCCATTCCTATAAAAAACATAATAAACTAGTTCTGGTTGCTTCGTAAAATATAGACACATTAATTAAAATTATCAAATCAATATAATTTTATCCGACTGCAACAGAAGACAGTTGTGTATTTTTTTTTCTTAACCTATCAATACCTAAGCTGTATTATAATAGCAGGTCTAGTAATCTGATGTCATGATAGAGCTCAATGTATCATATATGTACCAATACAATAAATTGAAAAAGTTAGCAGTCTTTTTTATCCTTGTATGAGTACGTGAGTAAGGCTTATTTTAATAAATATTAATATGTTTCTCTGCTCGCGTGTGGTGTAGTTATCATACATGCACACATTTCTCATCTCTTTTATATATACGACACGAATAAAATTCAAATTTACTGTTTTCTTTAATACAAGTCTTGGCGGTTATGAATTGTCTAGAACCCTTTAATTTCCGAAGTTTTTTCTTTGGCCATTATGCCGACTGTATAGTTCGCTGAGGCTAAAGCACAATGCTAGTCCAAGTTTCAATAGAAATGCTGCCGCATCGGGCTGTAGGTAAAGAAAAAGTCCACGTGAAATCTCGCAAAGAGGCTTTATGGCTTGCCCATTCGGTAGTCTATTGAATTTACTTGTGAACGCTGAACTTTTTACACAGCGAAAACACTTAATTTTGTGTGCTATGAGTTTGAGGCACTATATTTTACATATACGTAATATAATTTATATGTGCTTCTTTTTCAATATATCCAGACTAATAAATAATAATTATTATTGTTCAACTACTCTTTAAAGTTTAAAGTATATGTACGTGGAGATAAAAATAAAAATAATACAACTATATACCTAGTAAACACATTCACTAAGACAAACCAATAAAACATGGGACAACAAAAGGTAATTATATTTTATCATCGTGTTAATACTTAGGTATATTAAATCGTAATTTATTAATTATTAATATGATGATACACATAACACAAGAATTATGTATAGTAGCATGCAGTCTTAAGGTATTTTATAATCAAATTAAATAAAAAATTAAACTCCCATAGTACGTATTCACCATTTAAAATTTCATAAAGATCATTTATGTAATCTGTACATTATTTATAAATTTTTCATATGGATCACCTTTTCAAGTAGGATGTGTTAAAATGTTCTTAATTTAAAATAAAATTCCGCTTCAATGACAAATAGAATATTAGGTACCTATAAGTTTGTTTTCATTTAAACCTGAGTGTTTAAACTTGTAAAGTAAATAAGTATCATAATTGTTATACATGTTTTTATATATTTTAATAACAATACGTTTTTTATTTGATTTATTTGTTAAACCCATGGATGCGTCATTGCTAATCTTAGCTAAGCACCAGAGTGACGCACCTTGACCTCCAAGTTGTCACGATTGTTATCTAAGCGAGCAAAAACACACCGTTAATTACTTCAAGTTATCTGACGTACAACCAAAGAATGATCTTAATTTAGTACGATCATCTAATTCAGAGATATCTCATCAGATTTCAGAGAAAAAAAGACAGACGGTTCCTGTTGATACGGACCTATATTTCGTGAAACTGTTACCTACTCATTATTATTAGAATCAGGCTTCGAGCTTTCTTAAGCTGCTAAAATAAGGTTAGAGAGAAAACCTACTGGAATTTAGTTAATTCTATTTGCTCATTTATTTGGAATTTGAAGTTTAAACAGATACATATTTTATAAAAACACAAATGTCTAAAACCTACGTTCGCTTCAAATCGCCGAACCAAAAAGTTATTATCTTGACTAAACAGTCACGGCTTAAGATTTTTTAATAAAAGAGGTAACTCCTCAATTTGCATGCTTATTAAATTACGGACGATGATTGTACGCAAAACGAGGTATCTATGCGGAAATGAAAAAATCTTTTATCTATGTTATAAGCCTCGACAAATGTAATAGGAAGAGGAAAAGGGTATTTATAATTTTCTTTTCGACGTGCCGGCGAAAGTTTTGCATATTCTATGAGCATAGCACACAATACATCGATTCCATGCATTAAACCATGAAGACGAGCCGATGTTAACGGATTAAGCGACCTGAATTCTGTAAGCGTTGTTTGCGTCGATTTTAAGTATACAGGTATTTTTCTTTAGATAATAGCACTAATTTATCAGCGTATTCTTTGTTTTTTAGTTTTGTCTTATTATCTAAAGCTATTATATTATAGAGCTATCATAAATCTATAATAATAAACTAGATATAGATATTATTGGCATTAGGTATAATCTGAAATATAAGTCACGTTATCTTAGATGAAGTATATACTTACTTAGTATAGTTAATACCTAGCTACACCTATATATAGTTATACGTACATTAACTTTTCTTTACCTTATCGGCGGTATCTATGAGAATCGGCCAACATCTATTTTTCATACCCCTAAATGATAAGAGTAAGGCAGAACAGCGTTTACCGGATGCAGCTAGTATATATATATTAAGATAATGTGTTTAGTATTTAGTTTGTTATTGTAATATTCATTGAGTCAATAATATAAAAAAGGACTTTCATATTGAGTCTTTAAATCTAAATCATTCAGTTGTACCCAAGTAAAGTGGAAAGAGTTAACCTAAATGAAGATTTTGTATCCGTACTAACGCATTTGTATTCAAAAACGTATTTACCGTGCGACATCAATATTGATCACATTTACCCGTGTTGCATACTCTAAATATAGAGGTTTCACTCGCAATACATTTAAGGAAAGTATCAAAAAAGTATCGCAATCTAAATTTATTCACGAATCTTCGATTAACATAATTAGTTTGAGTACTATTGTATTTTGTGCGTGAAAAGACAAATTATTTATAAGGGTTATCTGTTATATAACCAGTTGTTTCTAGATAAATCCCGAACGTTATAAGATTAAATATACTTTTACAGTAGCTATATTTTAACGTTAATATTTTCGCTAGAATAATATAATACTATAAAAATATATTTTACCTACTTTTACATAAATGTCATTTGTATTACTACATTGTACAAAACAAAGTCGCTTTCTCTGTCCCTATGTAGGATTTTGATGGTTCTTTTTAATAGATGTAATAGTTCAAGAGGAATGTCTATATGTATAACATCTATTAAGCTACTAATTTTAACGTGTGCAAAGCCGCGGTCAAAAGCTAGTATCATAAATCCATGTTTCACTTGCTATACGAGTACGTACTTCCGCTCGACATCATAACATAAGACTATCATATCAACCATTAGTTTAATAAAAACGATTATTCAAAGATATTTGTATCATACAAAAGGACATATGCATAATTTTTTGGACCGTCGCATGGAAAACTTACGGCAAATTTATTCATCTATTCACAAAAATAATATTACAATACAAGGAATAACATCCTTGGCGAGCACATATACGATTAAACGACTGGTAACTAGCCAAATTGAGTATATTTTCCAACCTTGTGCTGTCGGCTTATTTTGTTGTATAATATAATAAAGTAACTGCCTACTTACATTAAAATTAAAAAGAATGCATTTTAAGATCTACGCAATAAACAATGTCAACGATTTCCTTAAAACGTTACCAACTCATTAATTAAGGGTAACCTTAACCTGAACGATTTTAGTTTTTATTTTACTATTCACTGCTATGTAGCTATTTTTTTCCTTTCTTCATATAGATATCATAATTCAGTTACTAAATGCAGCTAAATGAACTAATAAATATGACTAATTCTCACGTTCCTATAATAAACCTTGGTCGTGGCTTAAAAAGAGTGAGGTATGATTGTTTATCTGCTAGTTGTGTCGTTGAGGTTTTACCCGCATAAATGCTGATACTGTGGACAGTGGAAATAACACATATTATTAAGGCTATATCAAAGAACTATAATGTCCTACCTCTGCAAATATGATTGCTTACCATCCGGCGAAACATTAATTTAGTTGCCCTCTCTAACAAGAAACGAAAGTATAAAATGAGCGGCAGACCAAGTAAACACGTCCTTTAAATAAACAGAAAAACAGACAGAATATCCATAAAGTTTGTTGTTGTGTAGTGTATAACAGACATGATGGACAGGTACCTTTATGTAAAGATTTTATATGTTTGTTTCATGTATAGATTTATATATTATTAACGTTTATATGTGATGTAAAGCAGTGGTGGCTCAGTGGTGAGGACCTCGGACTTCAAAATCGATAAGTCGGGGTTCGAGACCGGGCGAGCGCGCAGGAAATAAATTGATTTTTCACTTTATCTGCGCATGAAGATAACATCACCACTGCTTAAAACGGTGAAGGAAAACATCGTGAGGAAACCGGCATGTCCAAGAATTAAAAGTTCGACGGCATGTGACATCTGCCAACCCGCACTTGGCCAGCGTGGTGGATTATGGCCTGAACCCTCATAGGAGGCCCGTGTCCCAGCAGTGGGAACATATATATGGGCTGATGATGATGATGATGATGATGATGATATGTGATGTATGGCTTATGTATGTAGATAGTAGCGTGACAAACTATAATCCAGTAAAAGCACAATTCGATTACGCAAAGATAAGAAGAAGCTTCTATGCAATAACCTATACATTATCCAGTCTTGAAAAATTGCACCAACGGGTAAAAACATTGAACGATTTCATTTCATAAAAAGCATAACACAACACGAAGTTTAACCTGCAGCACTAAGTATTATGAACTGTGACCTGAATTTCAATTTTTACCATGTTTTTGTAAATTTTAATTTGAATCATTCAGAGTTTTATTTGAATTATTCCTTTTTGGATCTCAGTCCTTAAGTAGGATAAAGTAACCCTGGTTTTTGTTTATTCAAGTAATCCTTTTTTGTAGCTTTCATAATGAAAAAATTTAAATTTAATTGAAATTTTCCTTTAATAACTTGAATTCATAGCATTTCAAAAAATACAGTAAGTATTTAAGAAAACTGTACCGTTCTTTCAATATAGTAAATTGTAAAAATTTAACCAATTCACGAGGTACCTATTTCGTGAGTTTGCTTTAGTTAAATAAAACACAATATATATTAATAAATTACTTTAAAGCACAAACAAAAAAAAAATTGAACATTGTTTTCTATAAAACATCCATATTATATGTCATATTTTTTATGCAGTTATGTAGGTACCGCAATGTTTTCTGATTTTTTATCTATATTAATTATATCCCTAAGGTTATTATGAATAAATTATACGATATATTCAAATAATATTTATAATCAAGTAGCTTCATTGCCAGAAAATGTAATATGAATATTTTATTCATCATGCCTTATCATTATTTTACATGATGCTCTTATGTGTCATACAAGCTTAAGATAAGGGATTTATGCTGCATACGTAATACATATCATATCATTTACTTTGAATGAATACGTTCGGTATAAAAAATGTTTTGTACCTACTTATATTTCAAATTTACTGTACCAAATCGAATTCTAAGCCAATAAATGAAAATAGATGCATGCATTTTGATTTGAAAAATAGATAATATTCTCCGAGCCACATAAGCAAATGAACTTTAATGCGTGTTTGATTTACCACCACAAACATTTCCTAAGTGCTCTTTGAGACTTGTAAGTGCATTTTGTAATTCAAATTCCATTTGCAAATGGCTCTGTTGTACATGTAATGCTGTTTACGCAATTTGGCTTGTAAGTATTCACATAGGCTCTTCCGTTTGTCACTTCCTCGCTGTAAGAAACACAAGGAAACACCGTAATCCGCATACAAACAACCACTACTCCACCGTTTTCCTTATCGACCTTACCTTACCCAGACAATTAAGATATTATAAATGTTTTTTTAGAGGGCTTTCCGTTAGCCTGTTTAACATTAGATTTGCTTATGTAAAACACTACTCATAATAAAAATGATATCTTTTCATTAAAAGTATGTTACTTTATTATATTATAATATTAATTGTTGGCAAGAAAATTAAACGATACTCTGAAACATCGTTGACTTCTAAACGCGCCGCCAACGTCCTAAAGTCACAGAATATGCTAAGTTTGATACATTAAAGATACTTGTACGATACAATGAACTCAATTATGCAAATAATCAAAGTTGTTGATAATATTCTGCGACATAACACTCGATAACCCGAAGTCGAATATGCGCTAACGACATGCATCGCTACAATATTCATAAATTATTTATATTATGATATTGAGGGCGCAAGCCAAGGAAGCTGTAGATCAAAAGGTCGTTGATTCTATAGGTACCTATACAAGACCGGTCAGAACTTTTTTGTCACATTAAAAAGGGAAGGTTGGAATAAACGATCAAAACGTTTGCTCTCGAAGATGTTAAATATATATAAAAAAACTTCTACTTATCAATAATTACGTAGGCCTTTTAAATATTGTGTTGATTACATTTATATGCTATCCAAATTGATACCGATCGGATTTTAATAATGACCTATACATTCAGATTAACTGAAGAGAATGCCTTATGAAATAAACTTAAATGTTCTCTCAATTTTGGGTTTTATGCCCGATAAAGATATCGCAATAGAAACGGCGATTGCTAAGAAATGATTTGAATCGATTACACAATATAATCTGTTGTCACGAGCAAGGTTAAGCATTGTTACGTGATTGTATCGACGGTTCTCAATTCTTACGACAGAAAAAGTCGTATATTTAACGCACAATTATGTGTTTTGTTTAAATTTGTAGGCAAACGACATTCTTGCGAATAATTACATTGGAATCGATATTTTATTAAGGCCTTTATGAGTTTAATCATTAAGCATAAGATTTAGCATTGAACTGGACAAGTTTCGCTTAGCAATATATTTCGAAGCATTGTGAAATTCAACATTAGAAACCCACATACTGGTAGTTTAACAATGCCACCATTTTGTTTTCTATATAGGAGCTATATTTTACACCTACTGTAATAATAATCTAGTAGAAATTGTGAAATTTTATGTAGGGATTTTTGTGTCTAGGTAAATATTAAAACTGTATCCATATTTATTATGAATAGGTTACTTAACATTTGTCTTACTTTTGTTCCAGTGAAGTTTTATAATATGGTGTGATAATCTTCAATATGCGGTGGTTCAGAAAGGGTGAGCCGCCGCGGCTGCTTGCCGTATCGCCTGAAACGGAACCTAGATCAACGCGGCGCTCTAGAATAGGTACTATATTTGAATTTTCCCTATTCTAGAAATTTCCAAATTGTTTTTGATAGACTATATGTTGAGAAATTTTGAATTTTGAAAAAGTAAAAAAAGAAAAAGTAAAAACTAAAATTTAAGTTTATATGTTTCTTATTTACTTATACAAAGTTTTGGTTTGATTACCGATCGCAATTAACCGTTGCCTTGTAGGTTTAAGATTAAATAAATAATTTTAAATATTTACAACATGTTGTAACGTTTATATTTATGTATTTTTTCATTATTTACAGACATATCCCCGGTACGCTACTCAAATCGAAAAAGTAGTAGCAGTTCGGTGGAGACAAACTTCTACAATCTAAATGATCAAGTTATAATAGTAGAAAAATCGCCGCACCCATGTCACCGCAACGTAGAAACGCCAGTTACTCGGCGCATTTCATTGCAAAACAGTCCCACTTCACTACAAGAAAGTTGCAATTCTAGTCGTAAAAACCGCGGAGGCTCTTTAGAAAAAGAGTACATGGTTTTTAGAGAAAAACGAAATCCATTATTGGATAAAGTTAAGAACACGAAATTGTCCTGCTTTAAGTCAAATGGACCCTTTCGACATGGTGATGATGCTGCATCTACATCTGGTAGCGAATGTAGCGCTTTTGGGCATGTAGAAGATGTAACCCAATGTCGGTTTGCTGAGGCATATCCTGAAACTCATACTGAATTTGAAAATCACAATCCATGGGTAAAAATGCAGAATTACGACGACGAGGTCTTTTATGCCAAAAGCCCTGTCGAATGTAATTGGCGTGAGGGCAAATCGTTCACAAATCGTGGAACTAGATGCTATAGCTCAGGTTCAGAATGTGACCGCTATCATGTTATTCCAAAGACAGTTACAAAATTATCTAAATCTAGTGATCAAATTTTTAACGACGATTACGAGCCTTACGATAATGAATCAACAATTGCCATAAAATCTGAAAGAAAGACTGATAAATTTAAGAGTAAAGATGATAAAGATACTATTGGACCGAGTTCATGTTTATCTGCGAAATTGCGAGCGATGTCCGATAGGTATTTGAAATCATCCACAAATAAATTTCTATCAAAACTTTATCGACAGAATGGGGAAGATGAAGAAGGGGCAAGTAGTGCAAATGAAAATAGAACGAAGTCAAGTTGTACAAATGCGAAAAGTCGTAAAAAACGAGGTGGTGTTAAAGCGAAACTAAGAAGTTTCTCGTATGGCGCGTTACCTGGTTTAGATGAATTCCAAAAGGGTCAAAACTCTGTTTTTCATGACGACGTCTTCAATATTTCTTGTGATGATGAAAATGTGTTGATCCACGATTGCGAAGATGCAGACTCTGGTATATTGGTCAATGAATCCGCTGCATCCTCAATATTTGATAATGACAGAATATCAACACGCTGTGAAAGTTCCGCATCACAAACAAATTACCAAATACCATCTCACAGTAGAAGTGTATCGGGTGATCAAAGTTACGCGAAAGCTAGGGTTTCACATAGAAGGAGTAGGGAGAGAAATGAATTTCCCAAGCCGAGACCAAGGAATTCCCAAAGAGCATTATCATTAGACCGTAAAGAAATATTAAGGCGAATGCCAAAGAACTGTGATAATGACGAGCCGCAGTATCTTCAGTTAACCGAAAAACAAAAAATGCGGCAAAGGGATGCTAGTCAGGGCGATTGTGGTATTCCACCGATCCCCCCGTGTCGTAAGCCAGTTAAAACTTCTAACAAATTGCAAGCGGAATTTAAAGTTGTTAAAATAATGAGAAATAGCCCTACTGATGAATTAGGAATATTTATAGCGAAAACGAAACTTTCCGATGAGGGGCACGTAGGCTATTTAGTAGCACATGTCGTTCCAGGAGGTTTGGCTGCGAAGTAAGTTCTATCTCTAATTTTATTTAAATGTCATTATAATTAGTACTTATATTAAATATCAATATCATGATAATTAACAAACTAAGTAGATGATATTTTAAATCCAGGTTTTTTGATCAAAGTTAATTGTTAAATTTTTTTATAACATATGAAGTTCTTAATTTTGAGGTTCATTACTGTTAATTTTATTATAAACTATATACGACGAATATGTCATCGCGAAGTTTATATGGTCACTAGTTACAGTTCACATAGACCAATAATGAATAAATAATTTAAAATTGTATTTTACCTTACTATTACGTTTTGGAAACTGCATTAATATTTGTTAAGTAACATAGTTATTTATTTTTTGATTTTTGTTTTCAGAGAAGGCTCGTTACGTATCGGTGATGAATTGCTTAACGTCAATGGTAGGAGACTGAGAGATCTAACTATGTCTGAAGCCAAAGATGCATTGCGTTCTGGAGCATCCGAAATAGACATTGTTATCTGTAGACAAAGGGAAAAAACATCAGTTGAAGCGCGTCAACGGGAGCCTCCACATCGAAGTACCCTACTGATGCGCGAGAGTTCAGTCGACTATGAA
>NC_052111.1:2600940-2620913 GCF_012273895.1 Zerene cesonia | reverse complement strand
ATACATTCAGTGAAATTAATCTGAAGAGAATGCCTTATGAAATAAACTTAAATGTTCTCTCAATTTTGGGTTTTATGCCCGATAAAGATATCGCAATAGAAACGGCGATTGCTAAGAAATGATTTGAATCGATTACACAATATAATCTGTTGTCACGAGCAAGGTTAAGCATTGTTACGTGATTGTATCGACGGTTCTCAATTCTTACGACAGAAAAAGTCGTATATTTAACGCACAATTATGTGTTTTGTTTAAATTTGTAGGCAAAGGACATTCTTGCGAATAATTACATTGGAATCGATATTTTATTAAGGCCTTTATGAGTTTAATCATTAAGCATAAGATTTAGCATTGAACTGGACAAGTTTCGCTTAGCAATATATTTCGAAGCATTGTGAAATTCAACATTAGAAACCCACATACTGGTAGTTTAACAATGCCACCATTTTGTTTTCTATATAGGAGCTATATTTTACACCTACTGTAATAATAATCTAGTAGAAATTGTGAAATTTTATGTAGGGATTTTTGTGTCTAGGTAAATATTAAAACTGTATCCATATTTATTATGAATAGGTTACTTAACATTTGTCTTACTTTTGTTCCAGTGAAGTTTTATAATATGGTGTGATAATCTTCAATATGCGGTGGTTCAGAAAGGGTGAGCCGCCGCGGCTGCTTGCCGTATCGCCTGAAACGGAACCTAGATCAACGCGGCGCTCTAGAATAGGTACTATATTTGAATTTTCCCTATTCTAGAAATTTCCAAATTGTTTTTGATAGACTATATGTTGAGAAATTTTGAATTTTGAAAAAGTAAAAAAAGAAAAAGTAAAAACTAAAATTTAAGTTTATATGTTTCTTATTTACTTATACAAAGTTTTGGTTTGATTACCGATCGCAATTAACCGTTGCCTTGTAGGTTTAAGATTAAATAAATAATTTTAAATATTTACAACATGTTGTAACGTTTATATTTATGTATTTTTTCATTATTTACAGACATATCCCCGGTACGCTACTCAAATCGAAAAAGTAGTAGCAGTTCGGTGGAGACAAACTTCTACAATCTAAATGATCAAGTTATAATAGTAGAAAAATCGCCGCACCCATGTCACCGCAACGTAGAAACGCCAGTTACTCGGCGCATTTCATTGCAAAACAGTCCCACTTCACTACAAGAAAGTTGCAATTCTAGTCGTAAAAACCGCGGAGGCTCTTTAGAAAAAGAGTACATGGTTTTTAGAGAAAAACGAAATCCATTATTGGATAAAGTTAAGAACACGAAATTGTCCTGCTTTAAGTCAAATGGACCCTTTCGACATGGTGATGATGCTGCATCTACATCTGGTAGCGAATGTAGCGCTTTTGGGCATGTAGAAGATGTAACCCAATGTCGGTTTGCTGAGGCATATCCTGAAACTCATACTGAATTTGAAAATCACAATCCATGGGTAAAAATGCAGAATTACGACGACGAGGTCTTTTATGCCAAAAGCCCTGTCCAATGTAATTGGCGTGAGGGCAAATCGTTCACAAATCGTGGAACTAGATGCTATAGCTCAGGTTCAGAATGTGACCGCTATCATGTTATTCCAAAGACAGTTACAAAATTATCTAAATCTAGTGATCAAATTTTTAACGACGATTATGAGCCTTACGATAATGAATCAACAATTGCCATAAAATCTGAAAGAAAGACTGATAAATTTAAGAGTAAAGATGATAAAGATACTATTGGACCGAGTTCATGTTTATCTGCGAAATTGCGAGCGATGTCCGATAGGTATTTGAAATCATCCACAAATAAATTTCTATCAAAACTTTATCGACAGAATGGGGAAGATGAAGAAGGGGCAAGTAGTGCAAATGAAAATAGAACGAAGTCAAGTTGTACAAATGCGAAAAGTCGTAAAAAACGAGGTGGTGTTAAAGCGAAACTAAGAAGTTTCTCGTATGGCGCGTTACCTGGTTTAGATGAATTCCAAAAGGGTCAAAACTCTGTTTTTCATGACGACGTCTTCAATATTTCTTGTGATGATGAAAATGTGTTGATCCACGATTGCGAAGATGCAGACTCTGGTATATTGGTCAATGAATCCGCTGCATCCTCAATATTTGATAATGACAGAATATCAACACGCTGTGAAAGTTCCGCATCACAAACAAATTACCAAATACCATCTCACAGTAGAAGTGTATCGGGTGATCAAAGTTACGCGAAAGCTAGGGTTTCACATAGAAGGAGTAGGGAGAGAAATGAATTTCCCAAGCCGAGACCAAGGAATTCCCAAAGAGCATTATCATTAGACCGTAAAGAAATATTAAGGCGAATGCCAAAGAACTGTGATAATGACGAGCCGCAGTATCTTCAGTTAACCGAAAAACAAAAAATGCGGCAAAGGGATGCTAGTCAGGGCGATTGTGGTATTCCACCGATCCCCCCGTGTCGTAAGCCAGTTAAAACTTCTAACAAATTGCAAGCGGAATTTAAAGTTGTTAAAATAATGAGAAATAGCCCTACTGATGAATTAGGAATATTTATAGCGAAAACGAAACTTTCCGATGAGGGGCACGTAGGCTATTTAGTAGCACATGTCGTTCCAGGAGGTTTGGCTGCGAAGTAAGTTCTATCTCTAATTTTATTTAAATGTCATTATAATTAGTACTTATATTAAATATCAATATCATGATAATTAACAAACTAAGTAGATGATATTTTAAATCCAGGTTTTTTGATCAAAGTTAATTGTTAAATTTTTTTATAACATATGAAGTTCTTAATTTTGAGGTTCATTACTGTTAATTTTATTATAAACTATATACGACGAATATGTCATCGCGAAGTTTATATGGTCACTAGTTACAGTTCACATAGACCAATAATGAATAAATAATTTAAAATTGTATTTTACCTTACTATTACGTTTTGGAAACTGCATTAATATTTGTTAAGTAACATAGTTATTTATTTTTTGATTTTTGTTTTCAGAGAAGGCTCGTTACGTATCGGTGATGAATTGCTTAACGTCAATGGTAGGAGACTGAGAGATCTAACTATGTCTGAAGCCAAAGATGCATTGCGTTCTGGAGCATCCGAAATAGACATTGTTATCTGTAGACAAAGGGAAAAAACATCAGTTGAAGCGCGTCAACGGGAGCCTCCACATCGAAGTACCCTTCTTATGCGCGAGAGTTCAGTCGACTATGAAAATGCTGTTATCTTAGGGAAGGAAAGAGGCGTTGATAAACATGACGTCAGAATCGTACGTCATCAGTCCCAGGATGAAACCGCTTATAATCGAAGCGCGTTATCAACGGCGAATGAAACAGCTAGCGCGCCAGTCACGCATTCACATTTCCTGAAAGGACAGAACGCGAACTATAGCAGCATGAATAATAAACTCTTGCGCCGACAAGTTGTTAGTTACGGTGGTTCTAATAAGGAAGGATTGACATTAAGTTGTGCTAGTGATATAGTGGATGTTGATACACCTGATGGAGTGATAGAAACTAATCCAGTGAAAAATGAGGACGATAATGACATACAAACCCCTAACGCTGCAAATTTTTGCACATTACCCCGTCGACCGCGAGCACCAACCCATACATACCATACAATTACATTTGAAAAAGGCCACGGCAAGAAACCCTTAGGATTTACAATTGTGGGTGGTCGAGACTCTCCAAGAGGTCCTCTTGGCATATTCATTAAAAGTATTCTACCCCAGGGACAAGCAATAGATGATGGAAGATTGAAAGCAGGTTCGTTTATTTTATATAGTTAAACAAATTCATAGAATTGCTTTATAACATTGAACATTTGATAAGGTTCGGAAGTTGCATTGTCGTTTCTAGATAAAGATACAAGCAACATAATCTTTTAATTAACTATGTTTATTCGCCTTGTGGGATAAATTACTATTTGAATTTTAAATGTAGATATATCATAAACATCGGTTTCAATTCATATATCTTTCTATTATAGTTACATTGCCATAACATTAAGTTAATAGTTCAGGATTAAACCGTATTAGTAATTATTAAGCAAGATATGAATAGATATAAAAATATTTTCAGGTGACGAAGTGTTAGCTGTGAATGGGCAAGCATGTCACGAGCTAGCTCATACTGAAGCTTTGGCTCTCTTCAAAGCAGTCCGTAATGGATCAATCGAGCTAAGAATATGCCGCAGAGTAAAAACAAATCAGTGAGTATATTATACTCAATTTTTTTGGTTTCAATAACGAGGCTGGTTTAAGTTTATTGTCACGAAGATTATTTTAATATTAAAATTCGTTTATTACTTGGTATAAGCAAAACAACAATCAGACACGCGCGAAGGACACTATTTAGATTAAATAATTGATGCAACTTGATTTAGTACTCATTGTAACAAACCCAGTTCCACGTTCTATGCTCTGTTACTCCGTTATTAAATTTTAGTCAAGGCATTTAGAAACTTATCCTGATATGATTCAAATTCTACATCTTGCTTGACCTTTGATTTTATATTATTATTTACTATCCTTTACATAAAGTTACTAAAGTATCTCTACTTCATTGAATATTGCATTTATTTTCACAGCAATTAGGTACTTCCCAAAAGCGCAAAGGAGTTCAATTCTCAGTGTTTTTAATATGTTCTTATCATGACATTAATTGATAAAGGCAAAGTACTATAACACGATAGCTAGAAATGTTTCCGTGACCCTTCGTAAATTGTAGGTAATTAAGTTAATTAAACAATGCAATTAATTGTTATTTTATGTTATCATTTATCCTCGAGTATGATTGTATTTTTGGTTAAATAATTAAGCCAAAATACCCTACATTTATTTCTTTTTTTTTCAAAAATATTAGTATAGATAGTCGGTACATAATAATATAGACATTGACCTTGACACTATTGGTAAATTATGAAAGCGTTTCTGTAGTTTTCTTGAACGTAAATACACTACTACGCGTCACGTACGTTTATTTTAATAGTGTTAAATGTTAAAAAAAAGTAAATTATAAATTGTATTTATTGTCCCAAATTTATTCCTTTCAACCCCAAAATCTTAAAATTCATAAAATTTAAGAAGTGTTAATACGAACTTTCTACAACAGCAATGTAAGAGCTGTTTCATTTATCGGTGCTTTTCAATGCATAAAAACTCTGATTATCGTAAACGTTACCAAAGAACAATAAAATTGTCATCCTACATGAATACAGTAGATATTTTACACATCTACGATGCGTAAAGTACTTGGCTGATGTTAATACCTTGTGTGTTAATATTATTTTCGTCTTTTTCAGATCTGCTAAAGCCAAATCCTGTACAGATCTTCTTAATGATGATGATTGAACAACAAAAAAGAAGTGTACGAGAGTTAAATAGAAACAATATGCCGAAAAACGGCATCACAAGGAAAACAAAGTTTAACTGCACCATGACTTGTACTTCATAACGGTCTTGTTTAAATGATTTCCTTCGTGTAACCCAAACAGTGAAATCCATAATGATAAATACAGTTTTCCTGATATATTTATCCTAAGGGAAGGTCATGATTACTTATTATATTTAGACTGAATTGCATGAAATATATTATGAACATTAAGATTTAAAGTGCCATCAATTAAAATATGTATAGGTCCGATTTGTTTGTGATTGATTTTTGTCCGATGTTATGTACAATATTTCTTAAAAAGCACCACGCTAAAAGAACATTTGTTTCAGTACCTGACATAACGTCATTTGTAATCTTTGAAATTCACATTAATTAACAATTTAATTAAGAACAATTCCAAAGACATTGTTAGTTTAAATCTACTATAACATTATCTATGCCCTTTTTTATCTTAATCAAAATGTATCTAGCAAACTGATTGCTACAACTATGTAAATCGCTTTTCTGTGTAATTTTTTGTAAATAATAATTCTATGTTCTTAATAAAAATGAAGCATGAATTATAGTCTTAATCTATTCCTAATGATGTAGCAAATGCACAAGTTAGACTTGCATATGTATTTGATTGTATGAAAATGTATTCAATATCTACATCATACATATAAAATATGCTAAACTACGCTAAACTTCTTTATTTAGGTCCATGTGCAATACTCAAAATTATATTTTCACACAAGCATCGATTTAGTTAAATTTAAGTTCGACTTGAATCCAAATTCTACAGCACTGACAGGAGAAGAGCAAAATCTTGCAATAAGATCTGATTTCTGTGATAAGATGATGAAATGTCGTAATGCTATAGATACAGATGATATAATACTATTGATTTCAATGATTTTTGTTACTATATAGTTAATAGGTAGCCAGTTGTATAGAATTTATTTAATTGCATGATTAATCAATTTGCAAATTTCGTATTTATTCATATAAATCCAATAAACTATAACTTTTGACTATACAATTACTTGGTGTAGCACATGTTTACAATCTTTTTATAGAATATAGATTTGAATATTGCTGTTGATACCATTTATTTTGTACATATTATTGTAATTAAATGCAAATTATTGATTATAAACTATGTAAAATACATTTTGTTGTTTTATTATACTAACCATGTACGGTTTTCAGGAAAAAAACTAAAATGGATTCTTTGGTAAAAATTTTGTGATAAAATTTTCCGAGAGGAATCGTCTCATTTTTTATCCTTGATCCTCTTCGAATTGCCCTACTGTTAATATAAATACATTTTGCCAGGGGGCAGCCATTTTGCTTAAACCGATATTGTTAAAACAATTGCAAGGAATTGTTTTTTTTTCATAGTTTATTCAATAAACAAATATAAAAATTCCTTGGGCTCCTGATGGTAAAGTTATTCTTTAATTTTTTAAAAGATCGCATCTAACAGGGTTTGGGTGGCTTTTGACCCATAAAAATATATAAAAAACAAGCACATAAGGTACTTATTTGTATTTTAATAAAATATTTAACAATATTGCTTATAGAAAAAAATATCGCATCGATTCAATTGGCTTAGGCGTGAAGAAGAGATAAAAATACAACACAGCAGCTTATTTCACTCTATACTCTTCTACTCAATGTAGATTACATCGCGCACGCTCGTTCGCTTACACTTTGCTTCCGGTAATTACCTGACTTTCATAAAGTCATTCTGGAGTGTATACAACGAATCTATAAATTAAAAAAAATCATAACCTGAAGCCGAGAACAATATCAGTAATATCAGAGCAAGTTTAAAGACGGAGGCCGCAGCTAAGTAGCTATAAGAATACCCTTTTATTATCTGCATTACAAAGTTTTGTTGCGTTGACAATTTATATGCTATAAAATATATTTGTTTGTCAGTTGTCTACATAAAACAAAAAATCTAATTTCACATTTCCACATTCTGTAGATACTTTTCAAAAGTGACATCTAGATGTAGCGCTGTAAACTAATAAACTCGCAGTTCTCATAGTGCACGCAACTTGGTAAATGACATGCATTAGACTTTCTATAGATGGCAGCAGTATTCATCAATACACACTTCGCACGAAAATATTATGCGATGATGAAATGTAAGATTAATTTTTTGCCAGTTCTGGATGATTTTTATATTTGAAATAATAAATAGTGGTCAGCCCCGGCTTTCGGCATGGTAATAGTATAGACCATAGTGGTGCACGTATAGACCATTTCACGCAGTAAGGATGCAGCTTCTATAGGAAAGAGAATTTTTGAAATTCGTTCAGCAGTTTTTATGTGAAAACATTACAAACATACACACAAAAATACATCTGTTTCCTCTTTATTATATTGTTATTATTATGTACCATGTAAACCATAATGACGTTCTTGGATACAGAAATAAACGTGATATAACAATTTTAATTTTTACTTTGATAGCATTTAAATGGTACATAAATTAGAAAATTTTAAAGAATAGAAATATTTTTTTTTGATTACGTTCACGATCATGATCAGGAATTGGAACCCGCGTCTTTTGCCTTACATCATTTACAATATTATGGGCATTTGATACAAAATAAATTCCTAATACAATGAGTCAGGGGCCTTTATTCTTAAAATACAAAAACTTGTACTTATTTATAAAATTACGTTAAAAATATTGATATAATAACATTGAGAACATAAATTATCATGAACATAAATTATATTATACTCTTTATAAGATTTAATTTTATAATACAGTTTTATAAAATTAAATCTTACAAGAGGTGTTCAAAATGTTCACCGTCAGCTCTAATACATTCTCTACACCTTGTAATAGATGATCGCTTTAATCTGCTTGCATGTCTAACGTAATGATTTTAGCAGATTATTACGGTTATGGAGAGATTAATACTTGATTAAGAGCAGTACATTGTAAAATTATAGTTTTTATTGGCAGTAAGTAGGCAAGGTAAGGCTCTAGTATGAGGCTTATCTGACAATAAAATAAGTATAGTTAAAAAAAACACACTTTAATAATAGAATCTAACTAAATTGTCTCACTTGCTCTTATTTAGAGTATACGTAAAGAAATTACTTGATCCAATCGATCGTAATCAGGCTAATAAGATGAATTCATGTTATTATTGTATCGACCCCAGTAAATCAGTCCGTATTTAGTGGGTCCAAATCGAGCCTAAAGAATTCGGCTACATACAAACATACAGATGGACGATAATCATTACTAATAGGTTCCGCATTATAAATCGCTAAATATCTGATTCATATAACTTCCTGATTTCTCGATTCTTCGATTGAATCTGATTGCGATGCGAAACTTTCACTCTTGTTAGCTGGCAGATTTTTATAAAAACTTTTTGTAGTCGCGTGCAAGTCATCGATAGCGAAATTTCAAGGGCCGGAAGCGGACATTATTCGCGTGCCTTGCTGATATGTATGTCTAATGTCTATGTTACCGGCAATCTGTATAATGCGGAATTTTATAGAATACCTAGGTATTGAAAAGAATGCTGGTGGCTTCATGGTAATGTATGAAATATTATAAATATTTTAGTAACCTAGGTAATAATAAAAATAGAGTTGGAAAAGTATCTTTCGTTTATTTGAAATAAGGGCAGCGGTTAAAATTTAACAAATATAATATTAATATCAATATATTGCTAGAAAACACCCGGGTATTCTATTCATTGACGAGGTATTATAAAAAACCTCTGAATTATTCAGATTTCAGGTAACATATCTATATTTAATAAGTAAAACATCTGTAGATTATATTTTTATTAAATATCAACTTTACAACTTCGACAAACCTTAAAATGGCGAAAGATTAACTAAAAATGATGAATTGTTATTATAGACTACTTCAAGTACTCTGTGTTTTATTGCTATATTTCTAAAATTTTATTATGAAATATGCTGAATATTAAAGAGTAAATATAAGTAAATGTAACACCGAAGCGACGACACCTTGATTTACGGAGAAGTTTGTGGCACTGTTTTATATTGCAATTAAACTAAACATACTACACAAATTAATATCGTATCATATAGGAACTTCCCGAAACCATAATTAATGATTACTTTTTACGAATGTTACATAGAAAATCTTAATTACACGTTGAATGATCTTAAAAGCCATTATAAATATTAATAACCTTCGTGCTTGATATTGACGTTAGTAGTTGATGAGTATCGAAACTACAATTTGATTTCATTGAAAGGATAAATGTTCTTAATTATCGGCTCACTTAATTAAATTGAATCAATAAATAATCGAAGGAATCATTAATTATTTCTAGCAGGTTATTATTATGAAATCCTTGCTACCTACGCGGCGTACCTGATGCAATGTTTGCTTGGCACATGTGTTATAATTATCTTCTTCGCTATTACAGTACAGCTCGCAAGGATCCCAGTCTGTGCTGTATGATAGCGACAATTTATCACACACCTTGTTTACTTGATAAGCTCTGAATACTTGATGTCAACGACACTACCCGCTTTAATGACTCGTTGCGTAATATACGTAATTTATGTAGCGTTATCGTGATGTCACGTATTTCTGAGTGATGTGTGAAGCGTACGTGTACTACTCAACTTCGTACGCTGGCACATGGGACGTCCCATGGCAACAGGCTCTTGACCAACTCGCGGTAAATTATTGGCCTATTCAGCCGTTACTAGCGGAACGTCCGGGACATAAACGTAGCCGCATTTTAGATAAAAGTAGTTATTTTTATAATGAATTGAAATTCTTTTACGTTTCTTAGAATAAATGAAACATTTTCTACATCAACTACTAGATCTGGTAGAACAAATGCGGTACCTTGAATTGTATATTATAAGCTTGTAATAAGCGATATACAAAACAATTTACAAGAAAATGCTTTTACTCAAATCTTCACGCTCTTTCACTGAACTTTATTAAGTACCCCTTTATGACACTTGGGGGAGCTTTGCGGCAGGAAATATTAAGGGTTCTTAAAGGGACTTGTGCCCTAATGTAATAATTTATGCAATAAAGTTATTTTGAGTTGAGATTGGATCAATACCTCCGCATAAAAGTATCTATACGTGTGATGTATTAGAAGAAAGGCCTTAAACCATCGGAAATATAAGATTTATTAGAAATGTTTGTAAGTATTAATAATAGAACTTTAAGTTTAGTAGTTACATTTGATGACAGTCTACATTATTCAAAGCTGTAAATAAATTATACACATGCAACACATTCTGCTCAGAAGAGCAATTTGAGCTACATTAATTTGATAAGCAATATAAATCTATAAAATATAGTTCTAGCCAGACGCATCTAGCTAGATAGCTAATGACTCGTAACAAACCACTGATGGCGTCTCCTGCGTGCCTCCAGGATATCAATCACGATGACTCACGCGCAGAAAAACCATAATCATAGCTGATATTAGAGCCTTAAACAACTTTTTAGTGAAGTTACGATTACATCATAATTGTTGTGATAACATTCTCTGTAACTGTTTTTGCAATGACATTGCTTTCTTCCTTATTAAGACAGGGGAATTAATATGCCATTACGATACTGTGCAATCAGTCAACTGGCAGTATGTTTAACATTCTTCAAGATTTCTAATATTGTGAATTCTATTGAAATAATATGTAATATGTAGGTACATATATATATAATGAAACAAAAACAGACCATTTGTGTACTCTAAATATTTTTTAAAAAGAGCAATTGGTGTGTAACATTTATTTTTTATAGACAACAATGTTTGGATTTTTTTTCTTTGTTTGTCTATTTGTATATGCTTCAATCACGTAAAAACCACTGGACAGATTTCGAAATAATTATAGGTGAACAATCAACATTAGGTTTGACTCAATAGTGACAAAAGTGACATAGAACAAGTCTTTAAGAGAGTTTTTTTTTTCAAAATGTCTCATTGCTGTATAGCATTTCAATGCTATAAATTTTAAAATCAAAAAGAGTCTTTAAGAATAAAAAAGAGGTTTTAACTAGGCATTTTGCTAAAACCTAGTTCACGAAACACACACCTAAAGCCGTAATTTTTTTGTAATCTACGCGAGCGAAGCTGCGGGCGTAAAGCTAGTATTAAATATACTTACATACATTTTATTTATATGGCAATCGATTATTTACTTTTTTTATTTATCCAAATAACTATCTGTTCAAATAAGTAGGCATGTTATGTATTCTGAGAAAATAGAGAATCTGGCAAAAATAATATATAAATATTTATGTTATTATTACATAATTCGTAAAAACACCATCTTTGCCAATCCACCTCACTAACGATACTAATATAATTGTTAAACTCATTCTAAACTCTTGATTAACACAGTCAACAAACCAGAACATTTGCAACCTCCACATTATCCGTGAAGGCAGCATTGTCACCAAAATTTGTTATCGTAAGCAAGTTGGAAGCGCTTTCATAACACAATATAGCCTGCACACAATGGACGATACCTTTCCCGGCTTATTCTAATACCGTGCGATATATTTACGACGCAAATTGCAATAAAAATGTAATAAATTAGTGTTAAGATGATATTATTTTAGAAATGTTAATAATTAAATTAACGAATTATGTATTTTTTAATGTAATAATGTTGTAAAGGTTATTTGAACAAAACAACGGATAGACTAATAAAGAAAAGATATGCTAAGATACACGTACGTCTATTATATATATTATAGTAATTATAATTTTCATTATGGTTATAAGGTGTACATCAATTTTGAATACACGTATCATAAAGTTATATAAGGAAGAAAGAAAGAAAGAAAGAAAGAAATAATGTTTATTTAACACCACCACATTTACACACAGTTAAATTAAAATTAAAATTAAAAAGTGAACTTATGACTAAACGGTGTGGTGATAAAAAGGGTAACTACTCAGCATGTGCTACGCGTAATGCGCAGCGCTGATTTTCAGCAGTCCCTTGTTGGAGAGCCAGTCAAAAGAAATAAACATACATGCATACATTGTATATACTTTATATAAATTTATAATATCTATACATTATATAAATTTATAACAGAACTTCCTAAACTTTGTGTCTCAAATATTCAATTCAGCCATATAATATAACAACATAGAGCTTTAAGAATAAGCTACCGTATCACGTGTGTCGTAAGGCAAGCGACAACAAAGAGGCGATTTGTCGTTGTATTGTGGCACACAATAGCCGAGCGTGGTCGTCTGCTAATGGAGGTGATGAGCTTCGCTAACTCTTACCAGAAAGATGACACTGCTCAATTGTGCTGCCCTTACTTTAGATACGTCACTTTAGACGAGTATATGTCGGTCGTTAGACGGATTTTTATTTTTTATTTTATATGTAGCTAACTTTAAATAACCTTTGATTGTACTGTTACATGTTTATAAAAAGGAAGGAAATTCGATTTAAATATAAAAAATGTGTGTCTGTTTTATGAGATTTGTTTCTGAATGAATTGGAATAAGCTACTATAATAATATGCTACAATAGATTAACTTCTCGAAAAATATTTATGTACTTAGGAATTCTACTACAATTTTATGCCATGAGCTGATTCAAATTATGCGCTTATAACATCGATTTCGGTTTTAGTTAAACGAGCATATGCTGGTTTATGCTTAGACCCGTGACAATTAAATATGACTAAGGAGGATACATGGGGATGAACTTTGTATCGGGGACGTCTCATTATAACGTGATGTGAAAAGCGCAACCGCGAGAAAAAAAAAACAGCTTCAATTATAACAAATGGATTTCGCTATTTATTGTATATATATTTATATGTTAATTTATATATAGCTCCAAAATAATTGTTTCATGGTAAATACATTTAAATAACTCAATTGTAGCAAATAACGTTATATTCCCTTGGGCGAAGCAAACGCTTCCATACAAATAGGTAAAAACCTACTTGTATGGAAATTTTCCATTTATATTACTGAGAGCTTTGTAATTTAAGCTACCTACATTATGCAGTAACAAAGTAAAACGAGTTCTTTTTTGCTATTAACGTAATGAAGATTAAAAGGCAACGCTTTTATGCAATATAAAATTCAGTTTCATAACTAACAATTAAAATTATTATATTACAATGAAAATGCTGTACTGCAGGCGTAAGCCGTATTTCATCATACAAGTAATACAAGTTGCTTGTGTATTTAGCTAATCGATGTATAATAATTCGTAATCAAATCGCTTAAAAGATATGTGACGGGAGGAAGAAATTGCGTTAGTATGTAATATGAATTAAGACCAGGGGCTTGTATTGTCTCTAAATATTACAAGGGCTAGATATAAGAAAGAAGAAAAGTACTTGAATTCAATGGAATTTCGGAATAATTATATATTATACTTACTGATATTATAAATGCGACATTATGTTTATTTGTTAGTTTATCTATATTTGATGTGGCATCGGAGCTATTATGATATGAATTTTAAGCCTGGATATAAGTAGAAGCTAGAGAGTGGGATAGGCTACATCTCATTGCCACGGAAATATGTTTGACTTCGCGAGCGACGCCGCGGTCGGACTACTAGCCTTCAAATAATTTAAATTACGACATTTAGCTTTTTTTATGCCATAGCGAGCAACTGAGCTGGTGGTTCATCTGATGGTATGCGATCACCACCATTCTGTGGGGTTGTGCTACTTCCCCGATGCGAGCTGGCCCAATTCATGCCAAAGCAAGCTCGACTCCCACAATATAACTTTCACCTACACTTAAAGAATTATGCTATATACACTAACGCTATGCATTCACAAACTGCCTGACCTATCAGAATTTCATTGCAGAACCAATTTTGAAGTAATCTTCTCTGCACGATAATTTATGCACATACAATAATTTCACATATGAACCAGAGATAGCTTTCATGTTTTATTTAACGGATTAATAAAAAAATTTGACATAATCAGTGTCCTCGAAATATTGCTTCGTCAACGTTTTAGCGATTTATTTTTGCCCAACTAATGCATTTAATATAGAAGGAAGTCGTCAGGGCTGCGCTAGCGGAAATTGTGGGGCATTAAGAAGAACATTAACCGTTAATATTAAAGGGACACCTTGCCCTTCCTTCAAGATACAGTTATGGACGCATATTCGCAGCGGGATGACTCGATAAACCATATTTACCTATAATTAATGTTTATAGACTACCATCATTTATGGACGTATACGTAATTTTGTAATTCACTGTTAGAATAAAACCAATTTTACTACTTATTTGCCCATGGATTACCTATAAAACCAAGGAAATACATACGGTCGTCTAAAAAGTTATTATAAAATTTAGATAAACATAAAAATAATATGTGCCATTAGTTATCGAGTGCTGGATTAAATTGGAAAACAATTTTTTTATTAACATTGTTATTTTTATTGTTTAATAATAATTAAATTAAATAAAATTATATTCACAAAAAAGTATGCACGAAGTGTTTTGTTTCTCCATCTGTCACTAAATATAAATATAAGTAGATGTAGGTACATATTTAGTCGTATAAAATAAAAAGAGACAACCCTCATAACCTTCAACGAGTAAATAAATTGGATGACTACAGCAGCAATGACTATTCAGTTTTTCTGAATTATTATACGCAATTTACCAGCCCCAAGCATAAAAACATGGAAATTTAATACAATAGAACATAAAATTGTATCGCCTCGACTTGTTTGTGAAAATCAACCACTGAATTAATTTTTGGCCAGAATGAAATCAATTAGTGTGCCCTCAAATGCATTTAACGACTAAAAAACTTCTCTTCATTACTTTAATGCATTAAAAACCGATAAAAGTTTGTCATCGGTAAAGAGGGAATTAAAACTTGAAGAATTACCAGATCCCAGGAGGTCTACATGAATATGTATTTATGTTTTTTTCTATCAAGAATAAGTTGAAAAGGGGTTGAATATTGAATATATAAAACGTGTATTAAATTATAAAGTTGTGAATAAAAGTTAATTATAGATTCTGTTAAATATAAAAGATTTAAAACATATTGTAAAATTAAAATTTTTAACTAATTGAACCGCCTTAATATTGTCAGAACAAGACATAATTAATATGGTGTGGAGGTTATACATTCTTTTATATTTGGAGCTGTGTGACCAAATATAAAAGAATGTATAACCTCCTCCTTTTTTTGAAGTGGGTTGATCACATGCGTATATTTTTTCGAAACATGCATGTAAATGTTAAATAAAAAATACCTATTCTGTAAATATGGGTTTTATCATTCACGACATTAATGTTCGTACAAATATTACAGAAACTCACTCGTTTTCTTGTTTACATCGAGTTCAAATATCACAGCAATTTCACCATCATATGTTAGATATACTGATAAGATTTGTGTTCCAGAAACCAATATAGAAGAGTGCTATCAATGAGAAAGTAGATTAAATATAACAACGATGTCGCGATTTCTATATCGATTCCACATTGACCTCATTACAAGGTTCATATATCAGTTAAGTAAAAGTATACAAAACCGAGCCTTGATTATGCAAAATTATTAAATGTTTCTACATGGAGGTAATCGTCAATGATAACGAGTAACATATCGAAAAATACAGAAATCTCATAAAATATGTTTATTTATAGAGCCCCGTTTCGATCTCTGATTAGGAAATCTCGATCGAACAGTTGATATTTACACAGAATTCATTTTGTTACTGAGCAAAAATATTTCTGTGCTCTTTATCTACTCTATTATTGTTAAAATGAAAGATTTTTTTATGTAACGAATAAACAAAAACTACTCTATCGATTTTAAAATTATTCCACTACAACGAAATTACTTACCAAGTAACAGACAATTATTTTATGGGTGCTATCCCGAGCGAAGCCAGTGCAAGCTGCTAGACTACTTATATTTCGAAATTACTTAAAATTACTTGTAGTGTGCAGTATGTTTATTTTAGCCCGGGTTCGATATAAAAAGTTTCATTAACCTATTGGAAGATATTTAACCTTTCTAACAATCATGCACAAAACCAAAACGTGTTTGCATTGCATGATGCTTCTCATTTCCTTTCTATTTACCTATCCTTAATCGTCTATTATAGCAGTCATTTAAAAGGCATAAATCAATGTTTAATTAAACACATAAATCATTATTATCGTTTAAACAGAGATGCAGGGAGCATATTTATGTCAGCTCGGAGCGAGTTTAAATCGCACTTGACCGATTTCTTATTACGATCCACATTTGCGGTTTGTTTTTATTCTGAGTTATAGTTACATCGGTGGCCACAAATCACGGTGCAATTGCCCAACCATGCATTCCGAAATAACAGAGCATATCGTTTCTGTGTCATCACTGGGTTCTGTTAATTTACTGACGTATATCATGTGTTTAATACGAAGTAGACCATACACCACATGTATTTTCTATACTGCTATGATATTATGGATTTGCAATCTGACACGATAGAAGAAAATTTCGGCATTCCCACGATACGCAAATCTGTAAACAGCTCTGCTATTTCTTGGTTAGCATAAAATGAAAGGTACGTAATTCATTACATCAATTTAAATTTTAACTCGCAACTGTTTGTAAATGTAGAGCGTAACATTTATTGAAGAAATCGTGAATATTACATAGTTTTTGCCGTGAAATAATTGAAAGCCTTATAATAAAAATAATCATAAATGACACTTGCCTACATATAAATATTTAACATATACAGGCAGGAAGATATCATTTCAGATATTTTCTGTGTCTGTTTATTACAAAATAATGTTAATTATAGTCATATGATGGAGATATTCTTGAGTGGAAAAAATAAATACAGATACCACTATCTACAATACGAATAAAATTAATTGTATACTCTGAACCACTTTCTGACAGTAACACACATTCCAACCTTACCTTTTCAAAAGTCGAATGCAGCGTAATAATTTAATAAATATTATTATGCGTGCGAGCGCCAAAGCCTTTATCTTCCATCGACATTAGTGGAAATATAATTTTCTGCGCAATACAGCCTGTTCATGCTCCCGTGCAATAGCTTCCGCCAACTGACGAAATCAAATAATCGCCACACACCGCCACTGGAATGCAGCTATCGATAGCAAAGGCAAGGTATGTGTACAATAAGACCTGTCGCAACCGTCAATGTAATCGTGGCTAAACAGTTTACGTTTCTATTTTCATCGATATAAATTTCATCGTATCAACAAATTGATGAGTAACTAAATAATCCTTAACAGCATTTAATCAGACGTTACCCTTTAGACACTGCGATATCGCTCCCAGTTCCTAGTTCCGGTGATATCCGATTACTAGATAGCACCACGGTCACGAAGGAAACCTGAATCTTATATTAAATAAACCTTTTACCATCAATTCTAGATTCCGCTGTCAGAATGCAACTATAAATATTTCAAACGGACATTACACACCTCACGGTTGGAATTGTAGTTAAATGTCATCTTGACCTTTGGACGGGGTGTGGTTTCGGAATAACCTAGAGGTCGCGGGTTAAAGGGTACCTATTAAGATCGTCTAGATGCTTTTAAATTTAGCAAGAAGTTAATTTGTTAGCTAGAGATAAGAATAAACAAGCGAAAATATTGTCTTCCATCAATGTTTAGTGACATTGTGTATTATTCGGGGGAAATAATTTATTAAATATGATTTCTTGATATAACTATATCTTATATTATTTTTAAATGGAATACTTAAATCTTAATTTTGAGATTTAACACGGCGGCAAAACCGCTGAAGCATAACAACTCTTCCGCTTCCTCTCTTTGTCTTATTGACATTTACGAAACGTTACCACATCTTACCTTTACGATATTGCAACAACCTATTTCTCATAGTTATTTAACAATTGCAATTAGCAGGATGTAACTTAATCAAAACGGTTAGTGCTGGCGTCTGTACAGTTTGCATGTATCGGTCCAACCTTTATATATAACTAGCTGCGCCCCGCGGTTTCACCCGCGTTAGTCTGTATCCCGTAAGAATATCGGGATAAAAAGTTGCCTATATGTTATTCCAGATGTCCAGCTGTCTACGTACGAAATTTCATTGCAATCGGTTCAGTGGTTTTTGCGTGAAAGAGCAACAAACACACACACATCCTTACAAACTTTCGCATTTATAATATTAGTAGGATTACACAACATAGTATTTCTAATTTTTTATTTTGGGCCAGCGTGTTATATTATTGTTTCAGCTCTCATATAGTTCTGTATACAGTTTTGTGAAGAGCTCAAACATACTGACGAAACAACAGGATAAATATGAGGTGATGATTTATCTTATTTTGACACGAGGTAAAACGTAGTCTTATGTTATTAAGTATTAGAATTTTTCTTAACATATTTATAATCAGATCAATTACATCACATATTTAATGGCATATATTGAAGGTCAACATGAATTTGATTAGATATATATTAGTAACCGTTTTTGTTATAGTAATGAATTTTACGAAGCTCGTCGTAATAAGTACTAACATCGTTTTACATAATTATAATTGAATCACCGATTTTTTATTTTTATTAACGATATTATGATCAATTCTATTTCCATATAAATAATTCGAATTACGTTTAAACATTAAATAAGCTTAAACCAATTGAAAATTAATGAAATATATCTCGGTATGCGACGTTCCGGAATAGATGGCATAAGAAATATTGATGTTAAAAATATATCAGAAAATGTTACTGTTGCTATTGTCAATCTAATAAACGTCTCAATACAGGAAGGTAAATACCCCGATAAACTAAAAGTAGGATGTATTCGACCAATTTATAAAAAAGGAGCGCACGATAACCCGTTAAACTACAGGCCAATCACAATACTGTCATCAATCGATAAAATAGTCGAAAGTGTTGTAAGTGAGCAAATACACAAATTTTATAATGATAATAATATAATCTCTCATAACCAATACGGATTCCAATCTGGTAAAAGCACCAATGCTCTTTTATCAGACTTTACTGATAACATTAACTCGGAGCTTAATGAAAAAAGGCATATTCTGGTGTTATTTGTGGATTTTTCCCGCGCCTTTGAAACGCTTGATCACAAAAAACTAATAAATAGACTTGAAGATAGTGCGTTGGCCGGTAGTTTACTGGATTGGTGTAAAAGTTATTTGAAAAATCGTAAGAATATCGTTAGAATTGGTACTACGTATAGTGATGCTACAAGTGTAGATATGGGAACAGCCCAGGGTTCCGTATTGGGCCCATTACACTTCCTGGTATACGTTAACAAAATGGGAGAAGCAATAGAGCACTCCAAGATGTTCCAGTATGCCGACGATACTTGCCTTTTAGTTTCCCATAAAAATATTGATACGGCGATGCATTTACTTCAAAACGACTTTAATAGCTTGTGCAAATGGTGTCATGATGCTGGATTGGTTATAAGCGCAAGCAAAACCAAGTTAATGCACATTAAATCTCCTCATGTCAACGGAACTTTGTATCACAGTCTAAAACATCATACACATAGTTGTATGCATCGTAAACTAGGTGCAACATTTTGTCAATGTGACACTGTAGAG
>NC_052111.1:2549175-2599940 GCF_012273895.1 Zerene cesonia | reverse complement strand
CTTAATTATATTTGAAATCAAAAGTAGGCCAGAGAACGGTCATATTTTTCGATATCACAAGGTAAAGTGATCAAAACTAAATAACATTTACGTTTTATTAAAACGTTATAACAAATTATGTCTATTACGACCAATAGAATACTTTATCATAATTCATAAATTACTTTGATTTTTTAACCTTATACATTTTAAACATACATCATTATTATATATACAGAAATCCCAACACTATTTGTGTTTTACGACCGGCTTGTGCCTACAGGAAGAAATAATTAATAGAATAGCATTAACAGAACATTTATTATATCTATTTTAAAAGGAAACATGCTTTTTAATGCTTGGTATATTTATGATATCGTGTTTGTGAAATATTTCCAAATACATCAAATTTGATTCGAGTATTAACAAAAAACTAATTAATACATAATATTAAGTTGAAAGTTGAAAGTATTAAGTTGAGCAGTGGTGGCTCAGTGGGAGCAGTGGTGGCTCAGTGGTGAGAACCTCGGACTTCAAAATCGATAAGTCGGGGTTCGAGACCGGGCGAGCGTGCAGGAAGTAAATTGATTTTTCAATTTATCTGCGCATGGGGATAACATCACCACTGCTTAAAACGGTGAAGGAAAACATCGTGAGGAAACCGGCATGTCCAAGAATCAAAAGTTCGACGACATGTGACATCTGCCAACCCGCACTTGGCCAGCGTGGTGGATTATGGCCTGAACCCTCATAGGAGGCCTGTGTCCCAGCAGTGGGAACATATATGGGCTGATGATGATGATGATGATGATTAAGTTGAAAAACATACTAAATTCGAAAATAATACTAAATTCGAAACAGCCAGGAACCTAATTAACATATTTTCATTCAAGTCAATTCATCTTTATACAAGTACTTCTAAAAGAGATCAGGTGGAATAAAAAAAAAAAATGAGTTTAAGTGCATTATCGAATATTTTCTTTAAACATTACGTATTAATTAAATATAATATTACTTTCTCATATTCAATGAGTACTCCTGAGCTGCAACGTAACCATGACCAAAATCATTTGACTATGTTGATTAACAAATAATAAAAAAAAACAAAGTAAACATCTACTACTAGAATTTATGCCTACTAATAAAAACTTGTAGTCATTCGGTCTACACTTCTATAGAAGTAGGTAGGACAATTACTATTGCATGCACGCATTCAACCGCAAAAAACACTTCAAGTAAGTACGCAAAGGTACCTGACTAAGGAGACGTAAGCCTCATTCTTAATCCCATGTTTAGTAACACGTCTACTTCTTGTTCTGTTTTAATTTAAAATTAATGTCATTTTATTGCTCTAAGGAAAGAAAACCACACAGTACCTCTTTATTTGTCATTACGAGAAATGTGTAGATGGAATATATTTTAAATAATAGCTCATACATATAAGTTCAAAGATACGCTTTTATGTTAGCATCGACTAAATTGTCTCACTTGCTTGTTTACACAGTAAACGTGAGGAAATTATTGATTCCAGGCGATTCTAAACAATTTAATCTTTCCTTCATCAAACCTGAATTTTACAAAACGTGGAAAAGGCGCCGACGGGTCTTGATGAAACAAGCGAGAAATAAAGACTACAAATTAAAAATCGGGCATACATGATAGTAATTACGCCTTGAACAATACAGTTATTTCTTTCATTGAAGTTTAAAATTACTTTGAGGTTCGTGCTATCAAGGTGTTCATACGAAACATATTTAGAATAGCGGCGCGGATAATGAACTTTTAAGCGGTGATTTGCATTTTGCATCTATTTCAGTAACATTGGCAGCGTGGTTACGTACTTGCACTGCTGAACTTACAAACATTTTGATGTCTGGATTTGTAACAGCGTCTGCTATATTGCTAGCGTATAATTGAACAAGTTACTTATCTTTGGAATTTTTGCAGTATAAAGAAAATAAATGTACACCAACGTAATCAGATCAAAATACCGTACTAATTACTGTTGTAAATTGTACTCGTTATTAAAATCAAAGCAATGCACATTGCTTTAAAATCCTTCGAAGAAATGGTACGTTTTAATTAAAACTGAAAGGAAAAACGCGAAGAATTTTAAGTCAGTGAACCGACAAAGGAGGGAATTTCAGATTAAATCGATACCCATTAAGCATCCTCCAGCTGTATCCGTATGCAATGATAACGAAAGTTTATTAAAATTATTTCTAAACATTGAAAGCAGTCGATAGCGTCGTTGACAAAGTAGATAATATTAGTTTCACCTGCTCACTTTATGCATCCTCTACTCTCAGTAGTTAAAGATTTGAGATACGCATTCGTTAACGAACAAAATACCTTCATGACTATTCAGTTACTGCGAATACACGTTATAATAAATGATAAATAGAGAAAGAGAAATCTATTTATTTCTAATTAAGTCTGTATGATGGATCGTTTTAATTTAACGTCTTCAGTTTCGAGTTTGTAAGATAAAGTAATGTTATAAATCATTAATATATGTATTAGAATGCTGATAAAGTTAATAAATGTAATATTTAATGGCGCTTGATTTAAATTTCATTTTGCAATAAATAGGGCTCTTTAACATTTTTAAAACGATTAACTTACAAGTTTTCGGTTCTCTATTAATATATTTTGTTGAACATTTTATGCAGATTTTTATTTCTTAATTAAAAACACATATAGAACAAAATAAGCGACTAATAAGACTTCTGTGAGTGGAGATAGCTACGAAATATTGTGCATATTAGGTAAATACCTACTAAAGTCTCAAGACAAATTGTTGGTCCGCTACATCGCTAGTTCGTGCAATGAACCAAATCACTCGGTTCTCACGGGATACTGTTTAGTGTGT
Source organism: Zerene cesonia (assembly GCF_012273895.1). NCBI lineage: Eukaryota > Metazoa > Arthropoda > Insecta > Lepidoptera > Pieridae > Zerene > Zerene cesonia. Next base: position 2,597,089 of record NC_052111.1, on the reverse strand, counting down.
ACTTATCAAATGTCACTGAATACCCAATTATGGCCTCGATATTTGTCTTATATAGTGTATTGGCGTCTAGTTAATCAGATTAATATTAACGAGACCAGTCGAACGGGTTGGTGTCGTGGTTTCGTGAGAGGTGTAATTACATCCGTGGCCAAACAAATAAATAAACTGCGCCATCCGATGACAGCGCAACAACATGATGGGAACTATTTGAAATAATTCACTGTAATAGCTGAGTTATTCAATCGTTAAAGGGCTTGCGATTAAGTTGAAATATTTTAACGATCGCGAAGAAACTTTAATTGCACTACGTCCTGCCTGAAACTTTTATGTAATCGCTCTGTCATCTGTGAATCACAAAAACTGATGCGCAATATCTAATTTTTGCTTTGAAAAGATTTGTTACAGATTAAGGTTAAGTTTTATAGAATAATCATCATTATTTATACACCTTGTTTTCTAAATTTATGCAATCAATTGGTTTTCGATAATCGAAGGGAAATTATTAGATAACAAATGTTATATTTGCACTTAATCGTTCTCATTTCATATTTGTTCATTTTGGTCACGTTTTAAACGGGCAATCGGATTGAAGCATTGTTTTTAGGGGCTGAATTTTAAAAATAAGGGGCATATGCCATTCACCTACTTTTTTTGGTACCAAATGATTTCTGAATCATGCATTTGGTTTCTACTCTCCTTAATTATTTACTTTGTCAACTCTGCATAGTAGTATGAAAACATTACTCAGTACATTCAACACCGCGATACGTGGAAAGAATATTTAACCTTACTTAAATACACTATAAAGACATTTATTACCATAGAGCAAGATAATGTTGATTAAAGATATGTAAATAGATAACTTGTAATGTGAGAAATCACTCATGTTTCGGATCGGAAAAAAATGCTTATTTTTTAATTATCCCAATAAATTTTAATTTTAATCCACAATGAACGTCAATGTTATTTTCCGTAGTATGCGTTTAATATAAAGGCTTTTTAATTTCTCTCTCAAAAATTTTGCAATTTCAAAAAATATCACATTGTCATGAACCAGAAAGGTCTGCCAGCACAAAGGACCTACGACCGGCCCGCGTGAGACGCTTTGTCGCGACGGCCGCGCGACGGGTCGATACCGCGCGTCTGCTCCGCTGCAGAGATATGAACCGTCAGACGATTTATTGGAAAGACGACGGGCGAATGCGAAATGCCGGGAAATCGTGGCATATTAATAAGTTTATTATTCGCCTTAACACGGTGAAAGCAGTGTTACGTTCCCATTTATAAATTACGTCAGGCACAAAATATCCCAATGAACCTACTGGGCCTGGTGCTATAAATATTACAATGGAATATTTCATAGATACATCTATTTACTTATTGTATATATATACTTTATATGTTCATATTCCATAGATCGCTTCTGATTCAGTCAGGCTACGACATCGGAATATTTACTTGCATGAAATTTAACGCAGGTCGACTATTATTGGACAAAAGTACTTATTACTACCGCGAATGCGAATTCGAACTTTTTAGTAATTAACTTTACCTGCTCAGTATTTTATGAGATAATGATATAAGCGAAATAAAAAATGATCTTCGCTCCAGGTTTAGTCCTATCATATATATGAAGGTTCTATGAAAATATGACAGCAATTTAGAATAAAGTAAAGTAGAATAAAGAAGAAGGGATCAAATGATTATACGTAAGAGTTGAAATAAGTACTTTAATATTAATATTTGGCGCTATGATATAATATTTACACAATACACTATACTAACTTCTGTATGCTCTGTATATCAATATATTCTTATTGAATGTAATCTAATTATCATGTTTGCACCGCGGTATCACTAAACCACTTTAACAATGCTTCGAAAACATCGTAGGAAAACATCTGGACCATGGACATCTGGACATAAATAGGTAAGTACCTACATTAGAAATAATGATACCCCATTAAAATTACCTCATAAGTTTACCAATCATAGTGCAGTTAAGTAAAGATATGTATGAAATATTATTGCATATTTTTGGAATCCCGATTTGTTTTTAATAAAGCACTCAGTAACAACTCAATAACACACATAGTAATTTGATTTTATATCCAATACGAGGAGAGCTTGCTCATGCATTGTCTCACACTCTCTCATATTTCTACGAGTAGGCAGGATATTTCCTTGTTTGATGACATCATATCAACATAATGCATGTAGAAATAATTTGTTTTTGTATGTTTTATTTTTATTTGACATTAGCACCAAGGCCCTAAATCCTACGTTAATTTCATGATGTCTGTTTCCACCAGACAAGTGGTATTCAGACATATACGTAACGGAGCATAAACACACTATCCTATAAAATTTAAAATTAACAATATAATTTGGATGTTTATCACTCGCTTAACACACGGCAACACATCTGCCCGTTTATATTCCTATTTCAAAAATAGAGTGAAAAGCTAGATAATCCCTGTTCCGGTCAACCAAACAGCTTTATTTACACGCCAGCGTTTATCTGTAGATAAGGGCTATCCTTAATGAAGGATTTGATGGTATACGCCTCGCATTGATCTTTATTTGTTTGTCCCCGGAGCGGCCCAAACTGCCACGGGGTGGGCGTTAAGACACATATATTATATTTATCTTTCTTAGACGAGTAAACGATGTTTGTGAGGATGTTTGTTCTTTGAGTAAGGAAGTTTTAAATAATTGCTACGACAAAATAATAGAATTTTCAGGTATTTTACCTTGGTATCTAATCAAAAACTTTAAAGCCTTCCCTGATGAAATAGTTGAAGAAATCTTAAAGATAGTTAGCGTTTTGATGATGAATAATCATTATAATTAAAATGTCTTTACGCTTTCTAACAATCGCATTTTCACTTCTACGATATTTTTATTTAAAACCTTAAATCGGTCGACCAGCATAAGTTACGTAATTTTATACGTAGATGCTATAAAAATGTTATATAGCCAATAAAATCATTAAACATTAATTTTAAAACAGCAAAACAGAGAGGAAGTAACAAAAACGTGACTTCCGAAGCCAACTTCGCCATGTGCGGATCAGATCGGAAGACTGACTTCGTGTGCAATAAAATATATTTATAAGATATAATTTACTTCGTTATACTTCTACATTACAGCTATCAATAATGTGCATTTAATTATTTTTCAATTTACTTGAATAATTTGATTCATCACGTCAATCGTCGAAAAATAGTCGTCGGAAATATTTCGTCACTGTATAATATAGGTTTTACGGTAGGCAGAGGTAGGTTAAAATAGTTACCTAAAAGAGAATATGCTAACTTCTGCAGGAAACATTTTTACAAAAGACCACTTTCGAAGGGAATTTGATATAAGACCATACAGAACACCTAAGCAAAGTGTGCTTGGATTGAAAATGAAATTAATTGTAGCATTTGTGGTATAATATTTTAAAGGAATGTGCCCGGAATGAACGGGAGAAAAAAGCTTTTGTTTTTCATTTTCATTTATATGTTTGTAATAATATTTAGCGCTACCAACTTCCGACAAAACAAAAAACCAATTTATAATATAGAATTAGGTATTAAATAGAAAGTAGATAGCTAGAAAGTAGTATCTGTATTAGAATAATTTAATTCAATTTTTTTTTATCCCCAATAGGAAAAAAGTACATTCATGGTTTTTAATAATTATGGAGCACGCAGAGTAGTGTGGTGTCTGATTTTCGTGAACCCAAATAACATTATAAAAACAACATTCATTGCATTGTAACTTTAGTGATGTCTAGTATTCAATGAATCCATTTGCGTTTTAAAATGGCTAGACCCATTTTAAAATCACAGCATATAATTAAAATATTATAACAATGATAAAATTACATAAACCCACATATGTAAAACTACAGAAGTGTTTGTTCTACGAGTACAAGGAAACAATATCCTAGGTAACTATAAAGCAGGCATACAATAACTCAAGTGTGTCAAATGAAGAGAAATTACAAAATGTGAAATGAGAGGAATGCAATGTCTCGCATGAATCCTACGACTTGCAATATTTGTATCCTGTTGAATCACGCCTTATATTAAGAAGTCTTCTGTCATATTAACGGAAGTCGTTATTCAATAAGCCCATTAAAATTCAATCAGAATAAGGTTAATTTTGAGACATTAAAAGTTTTACAAAATAAATTGAGACACCGCCGTTTCACTGAAAAAGTTCAAATAATCACGACAATGTTTTGATTAAATAACAAAAAAAAATTTAAGGTCATTGAATATTAAATGTGACAAAAAGATAACATTTCTTTTCACAGTTGATAAATTAACAAGTTCTATATTTCAACTTGCAAATTTTTATCATTTTAAAATATAAGTAACTAGCCTGTGGCTTCTGTTTAACTATCGCCATATTGTTTCGATACAATTATAAACGTCAATCCTTGTTTTCCCTTCAAACATCAGTAAAACGTCTAGAAATTTAAAAATATCGGTTAAAATCAATTACGTGACAAGTAAGTAGTAAGTACCTACTCCCATAACTACCTACATCCTGTTAAACTGTCAGTTTATAATATGAATAAGATCGCTACGCTCAGTTATTAAACATTAAATGAATAGAATCGGTATCGCATATTAAATGACCATTCGATGTTCCAATAAGCGTATGGAAAGCTTTCTGGGAAGTTTCAAGCCCACTGCCCTCCGCAGAATACAAAGTAACATGAGCTCGTCCTTGCGACATGAACTGATATATAGGCAAAGGCTGATGTAAATTGAGCCGTGAATGCAAATGGTGTTTTACTCGTATACATTTCGGTGTCATTGTAAATGCTTCAGTGCGACTTCTGTTATATACAGAGCGTTGTTTGACCGAACACATACGTCCTATCACATCGGGATAAAATAACGAAGTATTGATTTGAACATACGATGAACAAATCCCATTTCAAAAAAAATTAATTGAAAAACAATATCATCATCTTCATCTGTAATAAATAAAAATGAATTATCAATTGTGTTGCTAAGCGTAAAACTCGAAAATCGCTCGACCAATTTGGTAATTTTTTCATACGTTTTTGTTAGGCTCAAAGAATATTCTTATGGAGAGAAAATTTCGTGTCACGGGTGAAGCTGGAGTGAATCGTTAGTTCTAAATAGCGTAAAGCTTGTGACTTACGAAGTAAGTAGAATAAACGTAGACTTCTAAAATAGGGCAAATATATATTGACCATGCTCTTTGCAAGTAAACAAATAATAATACGTAATAAAGTATCTCAGTGCACTTCCAGCGACAACAAAGAACGCGCTAATAAGAAATATTAACATCGAAAAATGTCATACAAACATGCGTCAGTTACATTTGGCCCTGCAGGTCAAAGAAAACGGTACTCTGTTTAAGTTTAAACAATTGCATAAACATTGGGCGGTGGTACAGACCGAGGCACATTTAATAACGCAGTCACGCGTACTACTCGTATCTTCACGGTATCGTTTTACGATGTTGTTCACACACTGTGTAAATTAAACGCATGCGCGTGAACATGTATAAGTAATTAGTACACGAATAGCTTAAAGACTTGATTACATAAGATGCTGCTCCCAACATCTTTAAAACTTTTCGAACGAGATTTCACTGGACAAGATTATTAATTCCATTTAAAAATAAATAAATTGCAAGTCTAATATTAATTCTTAATTCAAATCACAACAGAAAAAAACCGTTAATCATAGGACGCGTAACCCCATAGACAATTAGTAACTGTAATATTGACATAATTTTTACTTTTGTTCTAAATTTGAAGTTAATAAATGTCATTAAATTAGGCACGCTTGAAAGCCTAGACCTCAAATTGTTGATTTACTGTGGTCGTAACGACTTTAAGGGTCAAGGTAATGTTTAATTACTTTAAGTTTCCACATTATTGAATAGCATTGACAGAGTACGCGAAAATTAACTATTAAGAATATAAATATGTTCAAAGACTAATAAAGAATATACATTTATGGATAAAAATCAACACAACACTAAGTAAGAAAATTAGAATTTCTAGCTTCATCAAAAACCTAAAAAATAGTCCTATTAAATAAGTAGGTCTTGTAAATGACAATATAAAAACAAAATCTTTCTATGTTGGAAATACTATGTTAGGCGTAGGTATGTATAACAAAACAACAAATCTCAACTGAAGGATTATACAAAGGAAAAAATGTTCAGCAACTTCAAAAACCGAGATATTACGGCCTATTTTGGAGAAATTCGATGTCGGAGACATTCATTTGAACAAATGATACATGAAAAATATATGTAGCGAACATAATTTGGTCCGATATTTGAAGTCAACTTTCACGAATACAATACTTCGAGAGTATTTTTTGTCAAATATGTTACTTTATACAAAACAATTTATATACTTATTACTATCCTTCTATTACTATCTATAAATGTATATTCTCTTATTGTTATAACAATGAAAAATAAATTCTATGTATATAAAAAGTTTTCAGTGCGTATATTTGGTAAGCTGAGACATTTAATATGTTATTTATATAAACATACCTACATGCCACGTGTTCCCCATCACTGCTGTGTCAATATTAAAAGTAGATTTACTATAACTGTTGTTCAAATATCTCTTTTCCAACCTAATTTATATACGTACACGTGTACATAAATACTCTTCACGAATACAATGGCATGAATATTATTATCGTCTTTAAAATAAAATGAAACCTCAATAATGGGACAAATAGACAAAGGTCGCTCTCAAAGAGGAATATTTTTGAATAAAGCTTTAGTGGCAAACAAACTTTCTTTTTTCTTCTGAATAATCAATATATGCTAACTGTAACTAACACAAGAACCTTTAAATCTGATATACTAGGTAGCCGTATGCTTTAATTTGGTGGCTTAATACCGTAATATTATCAAACACGTAAAGAATGAATCAACAAGCAATAAATATCCATACCAATTATAGTAATATAATAAAATTTTCGCACACATATTCAAACTACAAAGTCGCTTAGTATTAGTATAGTATTTCGACGATTAAACCGAACCTATTTAACATATAAATTGGCTCAATTTATTTCGGGTTATTAAATTCAATCTTGTATTTAATGATTCATGTTATCTTCAACATGTGCAACAAGGACTCCGTTATCGAGCAACGTAACTTAAAACATCCTAAAGCAATGCACTTCAATCTCGTTCTGATAAAGAGATGGGACATCTGGCGTTCAACTCAAGTATCAGGTTTGTCCCATACGACGCCAGACCTTTTAACCAATTTCAAAGAAGGCATATAGGTAGCCTTTATATTTTTATCATTATATATATTCGGGATTAATTAACTACGTGTGCAATGTCATAACCAATTAGATACTTAGACATTTCATTTGCCAAGCTTTAATCGAAAATCATATATGACCGTTTTACGTTTAAACTAAGATTGGTAAAAAATAAGATAAATCATGCTAGAATTTCATATGAATCTGCACGGTAACAGATTTTTTGTCTATCGCTATTTATTTTTAATTACAGGAAATGACTAATAACATCGATGTATGAAAAACTTGACAGAATCATGTTTTGATTCTAACTTCATAATTTCGAAACGTGCCTTAGCAACATGAATGAATGATATGAATAAATTCCCATCATTAGTTGATCCCAGCTTGCTTTTAATTGAAGTGACCTATTAGCGAATAGTTGAGTAAAAAGCCTTCCTGGCATCGTGCCAGCTAAAGCTTTAAGCGAAAATTCCCTTGAGTTAAGGATTGGCCCAAATTCCAGCATTCACATATTCTCTGCAAAAAGATTTTTTTTTTTTCATTTCTTAAATTACGCCGCTCTAAGTTGACATTTCATTTCAGGTTTGATATAACAATGAGAAAATGTCCATTATTCTTATATGAGAGATATATAATATTTCATTTTCTTCAAATTCGATTAATAATAAAATATGTCTACTGGATGAGAAATATTATTCAACAGTCGAAATAATTCGAATCAATATAATGGTTTACGTTCTGTATAGCCGTTATTTTATTTTTCAGTGACATTCCCTCCTGTATATGAATCACGTTTTCAATATGGCTGGAAATATAAGTAGATCATCCAGAATCATAGCATATTCGTAACCCGATATTCTATGCCTCCGATTAGTGCAAATGAGCGAACGCCTCATTCTCCATACACTGTCGGATCCAGTGTGGTCTCAGACTTTGTTTATTAATAATTAAGCTGACAAACACGCTCACTATAGATAAAAGTATATAAACCCTGCTCAGTATGACAACATGCATCTTAAATATAGCCCGCAATACAATAAATCATTTGTTACAAAAACATTTAGGGTATAAAATTATGTTGTATTACAACTAAAATGCCCCCACGTGCTCGCACGTGTTAGAATAAGTGTTATCTTTAATTCCATGTTTACTTTATGCACGTCTTCCGAAACCATAAGGTCACTGACACTCCATGATGTATTAGGGTTAGCTGGAACAGGTATCATTATACGAGCTTATTATCTTATCGATAAGCGTGTTCCTTGACAGAGTGATCGGTCTGAATACAGAAGGTACACTTACAAGGTAATTAGGTGCGTTGCGTTCTTCGAGGTACAGTGACACGGCACGGCGGTGTAACAGGACCCTAGCTTTATTAGCGCAGATGACTTGCCGCTTTATTGGTTTCCATTGGTTTGCATCGCGGAACATACTAATCCGACCCCACAGAATGTGCATGTTAACGCATAGTAACAATACAGTAACAATGCATCATTCTCGATTATTGCTTCTCAGACTATCGACGTAAGCGATTGAAATAAGATCTATTTATTTGTTGATCCTTGTTCATTTCTCGCAGAGACGATTGTTCTATTGTAAAACAAAACTAATTTTAAATATAAAATATTCTTTAATTTCCTAAGATCCCACTGCATAGCTGGAATTTATATGAGCAAATTAATGATACAAAAATTAATTGCAAATACTTACTGTTATTATACTTGCTTATATATATCGCATAATCCATGGCATACTTCCTAAAGATTAAAATAAATTTTTATAAATAAAGAAGATATCTACCTGCAGAATCGAGCAGTTGAATCTTGTCTTGGACTATAAAGATCAACATGAGAATTCTGTGTGTGAATTTATGTTTTTTAAGATAAAGAAGAGTATACAATATTATCCACATTTCATATTCATTAAATTGCATTCAAAAGTATAGTTTAGAATACATACGCGCACTATTTCACATTTAGGGCATCAAATTTTAATCTTATTGCGTGTTCGGTGTGAATGTAGAATAAGTAGAAAAATGCGATTGGAATGGCAAGCATTTAACAAATCTATTTATAGTAAAAAAAAATATGCAGGATAGGATTTATTCTGATAAAATAAAAAAGACTGTTCTATTAATAAAACAAACTCTCCCCCACTAACAAGCTTAAAAATTGTTATTAGTTTATCTCTTACAAAAACCCACCTCGGTTAGTTCCAGTCGGGAGACAAAGGCTCTCGCTACGCTCTTGTTAATTCCTAAGCACTTTCCCACTGTAACATTGTTAAAAAGGAAGTCACGGTCCGGAGTTCATTACCCCAAGAGCCTTAATAACAGCATAGAGATGCGTAAAATCATATATGAAAATGAAAGTTCTAGCGACAATGAAAGCACCACTATACGTTTACATTAAAAATATATGTTACTAGCTGACCCGGTAAACGCTGTTCTGCCTTACTCTTATCCTTTAGGGGTATGAAAAATAGATGTTGGCCGATTCTCATAGATACCGGATAAGCACAAAAAAATTCATCAAAATCGGTCAAGCCGTTTTGGAGGAGTATGGCAACGAAAACTGTGACACGGGAATTTTATATATTAGATTATTTCACTTCAAACATTCTAGATATAATGAATTATATATTGTTGGATTATACAATGCACATTCCATATAGGTAATTGCAAGTTCTCAACTAATCTACATACATGTCAATCGTCAATTTCATATCCCTTTTGCGAAATGCATACATGACATTAGATGACGAGTTGATGGCAGAACCAGCCAGACATTACCCTCTAAAAGGACCTCCGCCTAGGTCACGAGAGAGTACAAAAACTTATTCGAATGCAAGAAACATAAACATGAATATTTAGAAGCTGTTTTTATCGAATGGCATTATGAACATTTAAAAAGATCTGGTCGCAGCAGACACATTAATATTCATGAATGTCCTGCAATCGTATTAAAAACTCATTTATTGATTCACACAGTTACTGCACAGTGGGTAATTTTTACACTTGTAATGCACCTTTCTTGTAGTTTAGTGTTCTAATCACACTATATAATATTATGATTGTGAAAATTTGTTTGTTTGGATTTTAGTCCGTCAATCACGCTGAAATCACTGAACGGATTTTGATGAGATTTGGTATACTTCATATCATATTCATCGTAGTAACAATGTATTTTAATTACGAATTTATAAAAATACAGACACAGAGTCTAAACGTAAAACGATTGAATTACTAAAATAACTAAAAAAAATACTATCATATAAAAACGAATACAATTACAATAATCTTACAGTGCACTCTAAATTTATCTATTTTAGTAAATAAAATCCTTATTAGAATTGATAAAACGATAAATATACATTAGATCCGTATAGATAGTGGATAGTGTTGAGTTTTTTACAACTATCATAAGGAGGACCCATTTCTGATATCGATCCCATAAATTTTAATAAATTACCCATACACGCCGCGATTGTGTCGTAAAGGCAAGATAATAACTTATATCGGAACACTCACGATACTTGTTTTAATCGTCAACATTGTTGCACGCATTATTGAGTGCAAAACTATTATATAATCGCATTACTTTTCATAAAATCCACGATTTATTCACATGTTTAGTTTAGTCATGTTTGCTCGTAACGAAGTGAAATACGAAAACGTCCCTTAACTGTTATAAAACTCCGTTACGATAACAATATTATTATGGTCCGTCCAAATAATATATCCTTTGGATCTTTTTACAGCTTTTAAAGTAACATCACGCATTAATGCATGTAAAAAGCATAGAAAACGAGGGTTTGTTTGGATGAGTGATATATATTTAGAGTTGTCACTCAACATTCAGTATTTAAATTTTAAGATTTTACGAAACACTAATATTCACATAATTATTTGCCTACTTCAAGCATAACTTTGCCGTAAATGTAATAATAAAACAAATAACGTAATAACGATTTAATTATTGTAAAATGTATGTTTGTGAAACAGTAAAAACTCTAATAAATGCAATTCTTTTTACATAACAATCTTGAAATTTGATTGATTACTGCATCTTTTGAAAAAAACGTTTACGTCATAATATGTTCGACAATGCTGAGCTTGGTGCTACGGCGAGTAGCCAGGGCCTTAGTCCGGCTTTAGCTAAACCAGTACCCATTAGTGAAGGCCTAGCCGCAAAAACAACAGGGAACGAATCGGGAATGCATCCAGGATCGAGCTATAGATTAATGTTGCCCTACGTCTTACAATTTCCATTGGTATATTATTTTAGATTACAGAAAAAACACATTCAATTATGTCACCTTCTTAGATGTGGAGCTTATATCTTATGGTACATAGCATAACACATAGATTTAAGAATTTCTTTTAATCAATTGATTTATATTGATTTTGTTATCAGCCGACTGACCGAAGGAGGGCAATATTTTTCGCGATATGCCAAAAATCTAACATTCAGTAAAACCATATAGAATTACAAACTTGCGGGTGTTCTAAATACTGGAGTAACAGTAAATATCCAAAATGAAACAGTGAAACATATTCCTTACTGAAGTTGGGGTCTAATACACAGTGACATTATATTTAACTTTTTCTAAATGGTATCAAATAAAATGGGAGACCAGTGTCAACAAGCTAGCAACACCAATAGTTACTCCATTAGGTAGCAAAATAGCATACGTCTCAGCAAGGACCTCATTTACGATGAATAGCCATCGTTCATGAACCATCCGGTTCCTTGCTTTAATTACACCTCCTTCAACGTCGCCTTCGCATTGTTGTGTCTATAAAAGTGTATGGAATTTTATTACCGCCTAACAAGTATCATTTGAAACGCAAATAGCATGTGGCATCTGGATGCTATCGCCTTCTTAATTTGAAGAAGTACACAAAAAAGCGCCTAAGAATTACTACAAATATGGAGTATATATACAAAGTAAAATATTCAGCAAAAAATTATATGATTCACTATAAAATATTGATCTTTCGCACTAACTGTGCATTAACATAAGTAAGCGTTAAGCAGTAAATAACTTTTCACATCATTAAACATCGAGGAAACCACGCATTGTTTCATATTCGTTTTGCTATGCTAAGGGCACTTTCTATTTGAAATTTAGGTTAAATCGCTTTAATACGTTCATTTCTTATACCGTGACGAATATTCGGCGACAAACTTTAAAGCATGGCTACCAGAATTTTGAGATTCTTCATTTTTCCTAAGAAATGGAATGGAGAAAAATTAGTTATTATACTTCTAATATACCTAGTTAAATAATAAGTGAACTTAAGTAGGTGATCAGACCTCTGTGTCCTGCCAGACCGAGACATTTTTTTTTTTGTGCGTCCCCTCCGGGAATCGAACCCAGGACCCCTCGGTTCTAAGCTCACACGTAAACCACTGTACCAAGGAGGCGGTCAGTTTAATAATAAATAGTCAAAAATAATGAAAAAATCGCTGGTTTCATGAAATCGATTTGAATCAATTTCATCTTTAGGTACTTATATACCTATATAATCTCATCAACATGATAAATGTAAAGGTCGATAATATATTAAACATGAAATGAACTTACACTAAAACACATTGATAAACAGAGAGAAATGTGTGCCGTTCTTAGGAGATATCAACGCATATAATACAATTCAGTGACTTCACTTATAATTTAACCGAAATTAAACTCCCAACAATACTTCTATCGAGCCGATACGTCAAAGCAAGTTCCCATACATTACGCCGAGAGTTTCTTCGAAGACCACTAGAATGGCCAATTACTGACAGCGGATGTAGCGATGGTCTTGTCAAATTGTAATCTTCAGAATGCCATTACCCCAGTTGATCATAGTTGCTTCATCTGCGCGTAATTCACATAATAAACGTAATCTTTGTGCTTGGCGGCAATCAATCCCAAAGCCTGCTTACTATTTTCTAAAGGTGCTTTTAAAATGTCTTTATAACGAAATGATTGGTTATTATTAGCAAAGAATAGACAATAAGATAGTAAGAAATATTATCTAACGTATAAAATTGACGGGTTGTTAGCAAAACATTTGTTAGAAAACTCCTAACCACTGGACTTCTAAGTTTCATACTGAAGGCAGATGATTAGAAAAATGTTTTTCATATAATTCTATTTATAGTAGAACCAACATGTCAAGAATGTTTCTTGTAGAATGGTACTCATAAGTCAGCAACACATGCCTACCTAAACTCTTAAAATAAAAATAAAATATAATAGTTTTGGATCCTGTAAATGCCATTCTCGGCAATTTGTTTTTTGCTTATCGCAATTGCTTAATTGTTGTAATTATACTTGAGACCTTAATACTTCGTCGCAGATAATGAACGCTAGCTCAGGATTCTCCGTAACTGCTCAACTAAGAAACCCGAGCTCCGTGGTACAGTAGAATGGACGTACAATATGATATTAACGGTATGCGAGAATATAAAGCCTTAATGCATGCTTTATTTGATTTTCTAAAAAGCCTTCGTAGCTAAATATTTATCCACTAAAATTACTAACAAAACAGTGCCGGAACATCATAATTTATTATTTACAGAAACCTGTTTTCAAAGTTTTGTTTACACTCTGTAAGCGGCCGTTCGTAGCGTGCGTTGAGCATGTAAAATACTAAAGTTTAGTCCGAGCAAAATGACCGGTGACACTAATGCCCAAATAAAAAAGAAATTTAAGATAAATTATGATGTCCCCATATTCCAATGTAACACTATGATTAAAAAAAACAATTGATGACGCACAAATTTGCAGAGATAGTTATTTACCGAATTTATGTACATGGGTTAACCTGAAAACGTTTAAGGGAAATCAAAAATGGAAGATTACGAGGTGTTCTTTTCGAATTTCTCGTTCCCGGATCCGGCTTTTCTGCTTGCCCTGCCATATTCGAAAAATAGCCTAGAAAAGCAGCTTTTGGCGATATCATATTTCCAAATCACGAGGATATAAACTATGATAACTTTCGACAACATTAACAAATTTATTTTTCGAAAAATATAACTTAAAATCCTTTTTCGTGGAATAACCCCTTCTATAAAACTACTTCGAGGTAAAGTGAGCGAAGCGTCTTTTTTATTTGGTTACCTCAATAGGCCGAATGCATTTATAATGTATAATTCGGGTTTTGCCAGGCAGATTAGGGTTATATACAGTGATAAATCCACGCCAATTAATAAGTAACTGATGTTTTTTTTTATGGATATTTAAATTCTTTCTTACATTTACACATAAAATATAGAATGAGAGCTCTTAGATTTCAATATCTATCAATAAATAGGTACCTGGATAGCAACACGAAACTTTGTATTGATAATGCTTTAAAACGAAAATACTAGCTTCGTAATCTTATCAATTTTTATTGCCTCATTGAATGATAAGACGTCTTTATAGACTATATTTTAAACTTTTACAATCTAATTATGTATAAAATAAGTTATTTGCGTGTAAAAGTCGGTATATAAAGTTTTATCTTTTTACGTTTATTGTTTAGGAGTTTTACAACAAAGTACAAACTATAATTTTACGTAAAAAGCTGTTTGGTATACTCTGTAGACATAAGACATGCTATCTTAAACACAACACACTTTTTAAAATTAAATTAATAGATAGACACAAGTACAGTCTACTAAACAATAATTTTGCTAGCTCTGTTTAAAATGGTGTGGACTGTGAATACTATTGCATTTACAAGCGACCTTCGTCAAACAGCTTCTAGTTTACTATTAAAGCGGCTAACAACTAAAATTCTATGTTAAATGCAATAGTAAAGCATGCGTGGTTACCGGGCAGGCTCGAGCCTCGAGGCCCGAGGAACTGTAACGACCTCGAAGGACGGCGCGGGCGCATTGTGCTCGCTGCGCGGTTGCGCGATATCCGCATACCTCGCTTGACCGCGCCGTTAATTAATGATTTATACTGCAGCCAATTATCACTACAAACAAACTAGCGTTTACTACATTCGTGCTCGATATGAATGGGTCAGCGCGAGGAATCTATAAAGAAATAGTTAGCAACAATGCCGATTGCGCGTAAACAGTTCAGTTAGCATAAAATGATATCAGAAGAATATTTATCATTTTGTTTTGACAGTAGCTGCAAACGTATAAGCAAATTATGTTTAATATCAGGTCCACGTAATTTAATAACTCAATTTCCACAATTCAAATGATTTACGTTATAATTTCTGAAATATATTATATGTTCTATAGATTCTGCAAGGATAAAAAATACCAAAAGCAGAACTGTCTCGGGGCTCTTAACATATTAAATAATAAACTCTAACTTAGCATGCAAATTTAAGACTATCATAGTGCAGATTTTTGTTTACAAAGATGCGATCAATGAACTTTAGGCAACCTTTAGCAATAACACAGGAAACTATCGCATTCCAATAACTCTCTACTTGCTATGAATAGGACATGCCGACTACATAAACAATAATCAATACCTAGAAATGAAATGTAAGACTGCTAATAAAATAACAATAAATATCAATTTTCGTAACAGAAGTAATCTCATTATATTAAGGAAATCTTATCAAATCTACGTCGAACTTTTTTTGCAAGTCACTAGTTTATAATAAAAATAAAATACTTTTAAATAAAACAAAAATTTTACCATATTTAGCAATAGCGTTGCTGTTTATATTTATCATACAAGAGCATTTAAAAGAGAGGTATTTCCGTAAACCACAATTGCGCAGCGTCATGGAATTCTGCATTAAATCTGCAATTAATATGATTAACTAAGGAATTATACTGAGAGGATTGCAGATGGTTTGCGCTGCACGATTTGCATTGATATATTGTAATGTTCTTGCTCAGTTTCATTACATAACGTAATCTGTATATAATCCAGTTTAATATCTGCTCATAGTCATACTCATAGCCTAATGCTTTAAATCGATGTACACACAAGATTTTAATAGAGAGATGCTTTATTAATAAACTTATCTGTTATCAAAAAAGTAGGTATGTTATTTACGGCAAAATCGTCTATGAAATATTAAATTTAATGATGAAACTGGAAAAGAAAAATAAAACTAAAGAAAAAGGTTTATTGTGACCCGTCCCGCACCTTAATACAAAAGGGTTCTAATATAATACGCTATTTGGCCAAAGAATGAGTAGAATCCAACATAAAGAGTTCCGGAACAATTTTCCCAAATAGATATTGCAATAGAAACGTGTCTTACATTTCTTATTGTTTGCTTGAAAATAATAACACTCACGGCGAATAATACAGCCCTACTTATATAAATACATTTATCCTATACCTATATCATATACCAAGTTACAGTATTTATAATAAAATATTTCAATCACACAATATAATGAATGTACTTCGTAGTACTAGACGCCTTTCGCATTTTTAAGCAAGGTAAATATGAAAGCAACTACTTTGTGTACCTCCAAATGCAAATATGTACTTGTAATATTATGAATATGTACTGAAATAAATACAATTATGCTGTAAAACTAACTCTGAAAGATCTAAGTAAATATAAGACTCGGAATATATAATGTACGGAATATATAATGGAGATATAAAAACAACTCAAATAATATTGGTCAAGACTAAATCTTGCTGGTTATTTTATGTGAAATGAAAAACAAAAACAAGTGATTCATCGATCAACCAACGAGCAAATCAAACATTAAATATATCCGTTCATTCGTTCTAAAAAAATACATGTCCCTAACTTTCAAACAAGAATGATAAAAAATAAGTGTAAGTTCTTTTACAGCCACTTCATCACTCTGCAGACACGTTTGTGACAGAAGGTGGGCGAAGATATTTCCCAATAGCAGACACTAATGACTGCGTCTCCCTGGTTTTGAGCAATTGAGAGACATTGGTTTCCGCTGCCATAATTGTGTGGAATTATTTACTCGAATCCTTAGTTAAAAAAAATAACCAACGAAATGAGTGCTATGAACTAATTTTTCACACACTACAATAGCTTTTTATGGCAGGTATGACAATCAAATTTGAGAAATCCGCATGAATCGTAACAAGAGTAAAGTGTGTCGCGTGCGCGAACAAAGATGATCTCCACCCGCCAATCATTCCGTTAATTGGAGAGAATCATCGCTGTAGAAAGTTTATGGCTAAGGGGGGAGTTGCGTCAACCAGCGCAGTGTCATTGGACACCGCAAGTGCATCAAACTTCGCTTCGGTTGCTAATAAAAATCATCTTTTTATTTATTTTACGTAAACAATACGACAACGCGCACGCGCCGGCGCCATGTTTTATTATATTTTGCAAGCGTCCACTTTTTAACATTATTTCAATTTTCATTGAGTGGACAGAAAGTTATATCTTTTGTTTCATGGGCCATCAATTTGAAGAATAAATGAACCCATCTTGAATGACTTACTTCGGCTATAAAACATTGTTATTGTGGAATACACAAGCCACTAGATCCTCCCGCAGCAATTATGTTCGTGTGACTTTTGTCAAACAATACAATGGGATGCGGTCATTTGTTATGAAGTTTTTGTCAGCAACGCCACATGAAAAATATTCCATAGTTACAATTTGAATGCTACCAATTTTGAATGGATATTTATAGTAACCGCAAACTTTTGCAACACAATGAAGAGATTGTATGAACAAAAAAAAAACGATTGCATTATAAAACAAGCACAAAACTTAGAACAAAACATTGCATCATCAACAATTTTGCTTCCTATACAAGTTACGTTAAAAACATTAAACCACTTTATTTATTTTTATTATTCATTCATCACAAGCGAAAGGAAGGAAGCTTTCAAACAATACATAGCATTGTAGATAGTTATTTATCGCTTATGTATTTGATATTTAATAGCGCACCTGCCTAAGGCGTCTAATCCAAATAAGGAGCTGTATCGGTGTATGGGTAGCGCTATACTAGTTGCCTCATCCTGGAATTTATTTATCGTGAAAGGTAAGGTTGCGTTGCGACTATGGCGTGCTATGGCAGCGTGGTGTCGACGCATGAGGTCGTTGAGTCAGAGGCCCTTCCTGCGTTTACCATTTCGGGTCGTGTTACGTGAGCGCCACGACGCGCACAGCACTCCAATGACAAGCGCCTGTTCGTCTGCAGCGATTGTTATTTGCAAGTGAAGGAAGTCATTATCCATTGTTGTCGCAAAAGTCGTCAGCTCCATACAATCAACTCCGCCAATATTCCATTCATATTCCCTTCGATTACGATACATACGAAAGCAATTGAACTGAAAAGAAGCTAATAGATTTTATCATTGAACCCATAAACTATGTGTATCGGCCAATTTGTATAATACGATACGAATATATTAAACATACGTGATTAATATTTAATACACTAATAATGTAAATTTAAATCAAAATAAGATCATTTCATTAGCTTAACGACTTATAGTGTAATCATTATAAATTTCTTGCAAACCTTTATAAAAGTACATCGTAATTCTTGAGTGTAATATATCCTTAATAAGGTACTTTAGTTTCTCTGATTAATAGATAAGAAATAATCGCTGCCTACCGTCCGCCTACAAATTACCTTCACCTATTATAATATATTTACAGATTTATAGGCTGTTAAAGGTTAGTGACTCATTTAATTTATAATTTCATTACGTGTGTAGAGTTTTGCAGTTAATACACTGTATCTCATGTTGACTTAAATAAACATTTTTGATAGACTGGCAGTTACAGTCTAGTAAAAGTCATTAAAATAATCGTTCGCGTTGTTTTCACATTTACCTAGAAATATTACGTGTAACTTGGCCATAGTTAAAGTAACCCATAATCTTTCTACAGATTATCCTTCCAAACTTTCACCCCATTGCATGTCTACAGCATAGTATAATCATATAGTCATTAATTAACAGCGAATACTCGTAGCTATAACAAAAAAAAATTGACGACCGCGAAACATTTATGTTAAAAAACCTTTTATCATTCACGTTATGGTTAACATCAGAAGTTGTCGCGTTGCGTGCATCTTCCGATTTGTCAACGTCATAGAACATCATTGAACCTGTCGTCTAACTTTTACGAAGAAAGAAAGCGTTAGCGATATTTATTTTTTTCTAATCTGTACGAACGGATAAACTGAAATTCTTAATAGGGTATACAAAACTGTAGTTAATTAAATGTAATGCTTTACTACACTTATTATTTGCTATTTCCGAAATATTTTTGTCGAATTTATTTATGTGCTCGTGTGCATATGCACTATATGTGTATATGCGAAACAGCATATATTTCGGTTAGAGTGTGTTAATAAATTTGTAATAATAATGAACATATGTAATGACGAACACACTTAAATTGAATAAATAAAAACGATACTAAACAGCGCGCAAGCGACGATAGCATCATAGATGTTCATGTCCATTACTTCAATTTTTTCTCACAAATATTAATTGCGCGTACAGTAACATGAGACAGGTGTGTTTGTTTTATTTGTGAGGATGTGGAGCGACATTTTTCAGCCGGTTAATTGTAATCATACCTGTACGTAAACGCTAGTTTTTTGACAGACCACTCTTGGAATCCAGATGACATTCGCACAGTGTTGCCATTTATAAACTAAATAAACATTACGTTACTTGCATTCCATTACTTCATTCGTAAAGTTCACACGCTTGATTTTTTGTTAGCCTTGGCCATGAAAATAGCTCGAAACCGAATGGTGGTATTGAAATATTGTCGTGCGTTCAGTATGCAGTCATAAATATTACATATTTCAATTGATCAATGATCAGTGTCAACTTTATTCATGTAAAAATGTTACAATTAAAATATCAGAATATGTAATCTCACGCATCGAGTGGCACACTTCTCGGCTCGCGTGTGCAATGCGCATATTGCTCCGTCATTAAGACATAATTCGTTTATTAACCAAGTGAATCTTTAGGAACATCTTGAATACGTAATAATATTATCGTTTTATAATAGTTACGTCAATATTGCGTTCGTACTACAATTTCCTATTTCGTGTACTTTAGATTTTACGTAAAATTGTGTAATAAATAGAATGCCACGACCTAGAACTCACGCAGTAAACTCGTAAGCGGCTTGCCTTGCTCGTATCGATATGACAAATTGGATCACTCACTGAATATTTTTATGTTCGCCTCCAAATCGAATTACATATGAACGAAACATTATTTCTATTCATTTTTATACATACGTTATTTTTCTATTGATTTATTTGCTTGTTGAATGGAAGGCTATTAGTTAAAAAAACTACCACAGAACAGTGGTGGGTCCTAGGTCCCAGGACATTATCCACATTACCACTGCTCGAAACGGTGAAGGAAAACATCTATTCATCAATTTAAGAGTTCGACGACATGTGGCATCTGCAAACCTGCACTTTTCCGGTATGTTGGATAAGGGATTGAAGTATATAGGAGTCCTATGATAGTAGAAACAAATATGGGCTGATGGAGGGATTAAGAACTGTCATAAAATTTATGTGCGTACTTCGTGGTAAGATGGATTAGGAATTAGGCAATCCATAAAGAATGAAACGCACTTAAATAGTAGCCACAAAGAGCCCCTATAGGTATTAGCAACTGGGTTCTATAAAATGACCATCTTCCTACAATATATGTTGTTTGTTATCTTTAAATTTCATATCGCACTGAAGATATTTACAATCTGTATCGAGCAAAACCATCAGCAAATTCTAGTATATTTATAAAAGTCCTGGAGCGTATGTGCCCTCTTTTTATAATAAATGTAGATATTTTTAATCACAACCTATAACGGCTTACGAGTACATCATTCTATATACAACTTGATTCACTCCTATTTAGTAAATAATTTTTGGCTTATCCTTGTTCTTAAAAACATGTTACATATAAAACGCCCATGTCCTACTTATACGCATATTGCCAACGTTTGCTCTTATGAAATTGTTTTACAATATTTATGATCCACAGGATGATACCCTATATTATGTTACGCATACTCAGCTATCTATACATTTTCGTAATGATGATACAACATAGATAGACACGGTGCGGTCACCTCCTTATAAAATATGGATTATTTTATTGTTTTACAATCGCCTTCAAAACCACTAGGTTTCCGTTCGCGGCTTCGCCTGCATAGTTCGCGTTACCATAGGATTTTGGGGTTAAAATCCTTGGTCCTTACTTGGGCTTCAAGCTATCTTTGTACGTCACTTAGTTATATATAACTAAGTCATAACTAAGTGAGTTTTCCTATGACTACTCGGCCGAAGTCGCGGGGAAAAAATTATATAAGGTATTAAGAATAAATAAATGCATTATGTTATTACGTATGTATAGCCTTATATTGAACCATGCGTATTGATTATTTCCATTTTTGTAATTGTGACATATACCTTTATTACTGAATTGAACTGTAATACTGTCAATACGCATGTATTTTATATGCTTCTTGGTATTTACTATATTGATATTTATAAGCATTCCTTTTTTTACATTCCCTTTTATATTAATTAGTATTGTTGTAGCAAAAAACACTATATTATATACAAGCCCATTTATATGATAATAACCAATTACGTGTAATTCTAATCGCATTAAATCAATATTACAAACAACAATCGCTTATTTTCAAACGTAAACATACGAGGAATATTATTTCAGATTTCTGTTTTCATTAGTTATTCTGCCTAATTTATAGATTAAATATTTTAACATATTTTTAATTCATTCGCAAAAAAGGATTATTAAGGATGTAGTATAAATATGATTGGAAACATAAAGCAAATTGAATTAATATATAATGTGTCCCATATTAGATTCTCCTCTATTGCCATATGCATTAACAATAAATAGAGTGCACATACTTTTACATTGTATTATTTAGCAATAGTAACAATGTTTCGTAGAATTTCTAACCGGGTAAGTGTTACAGCGGGATGTTAATTTATACCGTATTGATGTTAAAACGAATATGTACGGAGAATCTCACTTATGTAGAGTTAATAGTGAGGCGATAAAGTATGTTCCACACGTGATTATGATGGAATACGTGTTTATTTCGTTTAAATTGCGCGAGCCCGTGACCATTTTACAAGCTTTATCTATGAATTTTTTTGGTTATTATAATCACGCTAATAACCAACTACACCAGTTATTCATGAGGTACAACATAGTAAATAACTTAGACGAGTGGTAAATTTCGCATTTTTCGAATTAAAATTGCATAATTGTTCTAATGTTTTGTCAGTTTTTGGAATTGCATTTTTTTGCAAAACAGTTTAATAAATTTATAATTCATAGCAATATATATACATTATATTATTATGTAACTAATAATCTAAGAACTTTTATGTTAGCTACAACTGCAGCCAAACGATTTATACCGAATAATGAACCGAAAACCTAATAGCAACAAGCGTTGGTAATTGCAAGTGATGCACCTACTAATATTAATTTGAATTATTATTTTTTTTTCTTTTCCTATAGCCCTAGAAAAAATAATTTTTTTTTCGTTATAGTATGAAAATAGGGGGGAGCTTTTAACATTATGATAGAAATGATAATTCTTCTTGTATCATGATTCTATGCAAATTGCAAGCCTTGGTTTTCTCATATCACATAACAAATCAAGACGGTTTTATGAAACTGTGTATATTTAAATTTGTTTAGCAACAGACGTTGCTCACAGCTTGCCTTGTAATAACAAAGTAATTGTAGCGTTACTTGCATATTTTTAATCGCAGCGAAATAATAATTTAATCTACCATTTTGATAAAATAATATAGTACCATATAAGTTTAATTTATTTGTTACACATAATATTGATTAATATAATTTGTGCCGAGCCAATAAATTTTTTACATAAATCGAGTATACAATGGAAGCTTATACTATTATACTGAGGTATTTAATTTTAGACCTATTGTTATTAAATTAAAATGAAAATGTTCTCTTCAATTTATACAATGATTTGTGTATGAAGAGAAAAGAGTAGTTTTCCGTGCCTTCTTATATGCTATCTTATATAATTACAATGAAATTAATAAAAAGCCTGACAGGTAATAAAGACATCGGTAAAAAGATTTGTATAATATGCACTTGAAAATCGCAACCCTATCGAATCCTTTTTAGACAAATGAAAAAATAACAACTATAATAACTGTATGCATACCAACTCTCAAATGCCATTTTCAAGATATGTTCTCATTCTTCAATGATAATGTCTATTTCGTGAACAATAAAAAGAAAATTGATCTTTTTTTTTTAATTAATGTAGTAGCTACAATATCTTTATTCACGCCGTTCAATATTCAATCAACCAATTTTATGCATCTATTCTATCGCTTTCTAATGTTTTAATAGTTATGACTGCTCTCGTTAATTGCTCTGTATTTTATTAATTACCAAGATCTTTAATTTAAACTTTCTTTTGTAACATTTCTGTAAACAATATTATTTTACTTCACACGTTACTATACTCATAAGTTCATTGTTTATATTTATTTTAGTTTTAGGCAAAAACTTACTTTCTATACAATTTCTGCTCAATAAGTATGTATATAGTATTTGAGTTAAAGTTATTTAACCAAAACGTATGAATGAATGCACTCTCCAACTCTATGCGACTAATCGTTTTAAGATAACGTAGTACAATCCAGCGCAGAGATAGCTTTTGATTGTACGATATCTGAAAGCCAAAATTTGCTCATATCTTCAGGCTGAATACGGCGCTGTAGGCGTACAGTTAAATAATGGTTTGTAATTCGTTGTAGCGCTGCTCATCGCTGTACGGCGTTGCGGCAGTGTATGGCCGGGCTGGTGCGTCCGTCAGTCGCGCCGCGCGCACCGAACTCGCCGCTCTTCGTACCGCCGCCGGTCCGTAGTGGATAGTCATAGTCGATCGTCAGCATTGCGTCCGCACCCGCCCTTATCAAAACATTCCCGCATTGAGATCGATCTGCACGTCTCTACGCTATTTGTGATAACGCGTGCCGATTCCCAGTGACGTCATGACTACAATGTATTGTTTATAGTGTTGTGTCTTACTGATCGTGCACGGTAGTCGCTGGATTGTTGTTTATTTGTTTTGTTTCATTGATAAGAAGCTTAAATAGTGAGTATATTGTTTTTTATTTTTTGTTATGAATTATTGACAAAAGCCTATTTTAAATAATAATATAATATGCTAAGAATAAAATACGATAAATCTAACTACTTATGATAAAGCAAAACTCATGATTTTGAAGAATATAAATATATTTTACTATTTTGTATACATATATGATAATAATCATTTAAATGTTAATTTAAACCTACTTTTACGTACATGCACTGATAATTTAGTTATTAAAATTGTTGTCTATGCAATTTAATTTATATTATGAAGCAAGGTTCTCGTCGAAATAAAAAGTAACTAAAGAACCAATAAAATGTATAAATTATCTACTAAATCGCTTGCAAGTCAATTGAAGGTTATAAAAAGCGTTTATAGAAAAGACTATGATATTATTATAATTTCCTGGTCGAGACAAAGTAACGGTTGTTTATCCTTGGAGAACCTATGCCCACAATGTAACAAAAAATTGTCAAGTACCACTTACATTTTCTAATCCAATTTGTATGCTAAAGAGACAACATTTTAAAATAGAGACTAATGTCTCAAAACTCGCATCCGCTTTTATAGCTGAAGCGTTAAAAACGTATTTATTTTTACACACAAACTGAAACATTAAAGAGTTACCAAAAAAAGAAAATAGTGGTCGCTTTTGAAACGTCGACGACTCTTTTAGAAAACATGGACGTATTCTATTTAAGATATCTACGCAGCAAAAACGTTAATTTAACAAAATATCACTTTGTGTATAGCTGACACAAATTGCTTTCTTGCACCTGCGTTATTTTCTTGGTCAACTATCAATGCCATCAGTGTCCAGGGGAGGCCTTAACCATTTCACTGTAACTATTAAACTTTAGATTCAACGCGGGCTGACCGTGATTATCTTATTGAACGTTTCTCGACCTGTACTTTATGTTATTTTTATTGATGTAAAACGTTTACATTAAGTTGATGATTCTTACCGTCCCGTTACAAAACTACTAGATTCAGTAGTAAAAAGTTTTTATCGACTCGAGCACTGGCAGACAGCTTGCACAAGCCACTTATAGAAACGTTCTTAGAAAAACATTTGTTGATATATCCATAAAATATATTTAATTGCAACATTTTAACACAAAGTTATGGAACGTCAACAATTCCACATCTTGTATGAATATGGTAACGTATTACACAATTAATAATATCATAGTCGCGTGACCGCTAATGGTATGAATGAATACGCATGTGTATTAATCTGTGAAGAGTTTTTACAATACAAAATAGAGATCATTGAGCCTGCCCGAGATAGTCAGCAGCGCTCACACATGCGACCTGAATGCCACTAGAGCGTCACAAGTCTGCTTTATTCATTAAGATTAATAACTACGAATATATGAAGTATATTTATTATATTTAGCTAACTAACGGATATTACTGGACTGCTCACTGGCTCTGGAATGCTTGAAAGATACTGAAGAAAACGAAGAACTTCGGAAAATTAAGCAGGAGACGGGGAATTGTATTTTATGGAAATGAATGCAAAAATAACGAAAGTGATTTACGATTTTCTAATAAATATTTAATATTTTAAAGCCCTTTTTCTTTCAAAAAATCAAAATTAAAAGACATTGATTCAATGACATCATGACTAAATTACTAAGAATTACTATACCATCGGAAATACGTGAACTGTATTTAGAAATTTTCTTTATTTATTTAATTAAAACTTCACCTGTTTATGAAATGTTTTTCTTATCTTTAAAATTCTTATAAATTTGAGTAATTCTATTTCAATATCAATAGAATAAACAATTTCATTTTAAAATTATGTAGATATTAATTAATTACATATCTTTCCTAGAAATTGTAAATTAAATGCTTAGGTAAGCTCGACATTTATTGATTACAGAGATTTACAAATATGTATGATTGTAAACATTGTATATATACATTAACAATATTTGAAGTGGAATGTATCTTTCCACGAAAATCTATTATTGTTGTCTTTTAGCGGGCCATATCTTTGAAATAAACTTTAATAAAGAAAAAGGTCTACCTAACCAGCTAAGGTATTTACCTGCTATTTACTCCCGTCCCTTTTGTCGTCTTATGTATCTTTTTTTTCCTGTTAAGACTCTATAAACAATAGCTCATATAAGCAACTATAATTATCTGTTTATTCCTTTACAAGAGAACTGGCCATAAGAAAAATAAATATTAAAGCTTTACTAAATCATTTTAAATCACGTTAATTCACCGACACAAAAAACACTGCTTAAGAAATAATATTTTACTTGCAAGATTAAAACCATTCAATATATTTTCTACGTCATATTAAGCTGAAATTATTAAATATATATTTAGGAGGGTAGAGGGAGAGGATTTGAACACCTGAGACACTTCCCCTGTGTACGATTTAGGAAATAGAAGTAACTATGTCTGTAGACGACCCTTACTCCGCATTATAAACTACGCGATATGACATCTACTTGGGGTTTCTTCTGATTAAAAATGATAAAAAAATGCTCAGAACTAAAATAAACATCACACTGTTTAAAATGCTGCAATAATAATTAGGGGTTAATAAAATTATATTTCCTTTAATAAGCAGAAATTTACAAGACATCTCTTCCAATAGCCGGCCGGCGGTCCTTAATTTTCGTCAAATGACCCTAAGTCTATTTGCAATTTCTGAAAACAAAACCCCATCTATGTGTTGCCATATCTTTTAATACATTTATTCTGTACTTTCAAGCATTCAAGGGTGTCAATATGATCAATCACAACCAACATTATTCCTTAGTTAGCATGTATAGAATATTTCAGCCTCTCACAATATAAGAGAAAGGAGTACCTACGTAAAGTAATGATCCTTAATCACGTGCCAAAGGGCAGACACAATTCTAATTCAGTAATATTTCGTCTTTTAATAATTGTCTTAGAGAACAATAGGTGATTAACCTATCGTGGCTTAATCTGATGAAAATAACTATGTTTAGAATCCAATTGGGAAATAAACGTTAACATTTTCAGGACAATGTAATGAAAAAGAGATACGCAGGAAACAATAGCGCCTAAATTTTAACAGCAATTATTTTAACCCTCATTGCTTCTATTTTTAACCAGATAATTCTAAAAGGTTATTTCTAAGGCAAACGTTATCTCCAGTATTTTGAAAATCAGCATAATACGAGTAATTATGTTTGGATAATAAATTAAATTTTAGTATATACTTGCAATGCTCTCACATTAAAAAACAAAAGTGAATCTTCCTGAATTTCCTTTATCACATACATTCTAATATCAAATAGGAGGGTCACATCTTTTGTTATAACATTAACGATATCAAAAATCATATCAATTGAATTTTATTAATTTTGTTACGGAGCCTTTAATTGCCGCACATAATAAGATGCCGCGAACGAGATGTAAAAACGTATTTAAAATGTTTCGAAAAGAACAAATTATAAGCAAACGGGTTTAGCGTAACTCCGGAAGCGAACAGGTTCCATGGACTTGAGATACATACGTATTAATTGGAATTTTAATTTTTACTAATGAAACATCGGCGTGGATCGCCTGTCGCCGGCCACGAATCGCTCTTTCTGAACTCATTACGTAGATTGAGTAACAGCTTTCACTGAATACAACTTGTTATTACAATCAAGTCATCACGCAACACTTTTTAGGTAACTGAACAACCTGTCGATAATATCTGACCATGTTACAATCTAAGCCACGATTAATCGCCACGATCTAGTCCTTGTTGCTAACTCGCAACTGCAAATTGGATTTACTAAGAATACATAAACGTTAATAATGAAGTAACATTCTAAGGAAGTCTATTTAAAAACAAAGCGAATATATCATAAAAGAATCTGGACAGGCTGTCTTGTTCTGAGCTGATATGGGATCAGAATAAAAATGTATTTTTTACTTCTAAAAGTTAAAGCAAACAGCAAGTATTATAAGATGAAACTCTTTTATTTGTATTCATTTGTGGCACCTCATTAAGTTCAAATTGTTTCTCTTTTTATTTTCCTTTCTCTTATTATGTCTTGTGCCTGATTAGTGAATAACTGTTAACAATATTGATTGTTTTTATCACATGCTTCTTTGGAAATAAAAAAAACACTCAATAAACACCTATTTTCTTTTTTTTGTAAAATTACGAATTAAACATTCGCTGGCGCCAGCCATAAAAGTCGGGAACAAAAATTATCATTACAGACAAACTTTCCAAAGGTTCAAATTCATTATGTATAAAAATGCACCAAGATTATACATTATGGGACCACTAAAAACTTTTGAAGTAATAAAATGTTTACAATATCTCCAAGTTTGAGCAAACTCTTACCAGATCGTAATCAGCTCCAGATGTGTCGATGTGGCAGATTATATTTGAAATGAATGTTATACTCATTTTGTTCTGTTGCTCTTTTTTACGGTCGTTAGGTTTTTATGATCAACATAACACAAAAGAAAGCAATTAAAAAAGTACCTTTTACGACTTAATGTCAGTTATTCACAGGTTACATAATCAATTTCGCCTGACAACAAAATCATTTATATTATGGAAGAAGTTATTAAACGGAAAGAAGTGTGGTAAATATAAAATTCGAACAAAACTAACAAACCAAAAATCCTGAGATGGTAAATAATAATAATTAATTAATGGTGTTCCGTTAAAAGTTTAATTAGTTTCATATTCAATTAAAGAAATACCTTATTCATACCGTGGCCAGAGGCGGCGCAGAGACGAACTGCTAAAAATATAATAATAACTAGAATCGTCGATTTTACATCGTAACACGTGAAACAAATCATAAGAGCGAGTGCCGGATGAGCCTAATGTATCGTGATCCGATCTACTTCTCTTGCGAGATTACAATTTCATTTCACCGCAAATGATCGCTATAAATAAAGACAATAAAGAACACGCATAACTCCGCATCACGATAGATACAAGCAAATTGTTAACCATAAAATTAATAAGAAACGCTTATTTAAGTACTTATCGAATAAATTACTTATAAAAGCATTCGTAGTTAACCGGAATCACGATCTGGATAAGATCTAATTTTGTGGCAGAAACCGTTTCGAGATAATATTGCTGGAGTCGATCGAGTTTATTTTATTAGCCACAATAATTAACGTCTTCCACGTTGACGTATTTGATTCACTTACTGCGATTTGCGCTGCGCAAAACCTACTTCGCAACCTAAGATACCGTTGAATGAACGATTAAGATATATTCTATGTCATTACTTTGTGTACATCTACTGCCTACTTTGTAAAATCTTAAACAACAAAAACAGAAGGAATTCTCAAGTCATCTATATTTCCTGGAACAACAAAAGCTAGAGCAATAAAACTTTCCCCATATCAGTAATATTGCCTTCAATTAAAACAATTGTTTACAAACTGTGTACATGGAGCTGACAGTGCTTACTTTGAAGGTAACGCTGCAGTAAAAGTGTTAAAGTTTTATAAAAATACGATTGTAGGAGATCATAAAAGCCACATTTTGGTGTAGGTGGAAGCACTCGCGAAGGGCATTTCTCGTCAATGGCTGTGTCCGCCTACGATGCGCGTGCGCTCTCCTACGCCTACATGCTTATAAATTGTTCGCTTAACAGTACAAGCGACAAATTACCGGCACAGTGCTCACGATACCCTTTCTTTATGCCCAAATTGATTGCATTTAAATATCTTATTTTATCGCGTCATGTGATCCGAATGTAATTTTATTAAAAGAACCAAATAACAACGCAATTCAAGGTCATGGACAAGCTGATTGCGCAACACAGTTTTCAAAAAATATGTTTTAAAAAGACAACGGCCACAAAATCACAGTGTAGAAACAGAACTATTCTACCAATACAAATAATCTCGTACAATCGAGATAGTAGAAGAAACTAACTATATTATGTAGAAGTCGCAATTGAAATAGACAAAAACATAAAGTTATAGTACGCAAGGATAAGGTATCTATTAGGTAAAGACAAGAAATTCTGTATTATGACATTATCTTAAGCACGCATCTTGTAAATTGTCGAACCAAATTGCCTGTAAAAATAAAAATTCAGGATTTTTTATGCTTTTTCGCTCTCACAATCGACATTTTAATGAGGCAATAAATAGTGATCCCTTAATATTTACAGCGATGTTTATTGTTTAAACATATTTCAAACGTAGGTATTTGCCCGATATAATAACAATGACTTATGTGAGTTGAAACCCCACACGTGAAATATGTTGTTCCTATTATTTCAAAAGTGTACCTATATATGAGAAAACTGGATAGATAAAATGTATTTTATGGTCACTAACATTCTTTGAAATAAGATAGTTTCCCTGTATAGAGTTGTAGTTTATATGATGAAATACAGAGCTTCAAACCTGTTAAGATGGATAGTACTTATTCGTGAATTGTGTTTCATGTTGACCAAATAGAAAGTTTGGAAAAATAATATGGGAGCAAAAAGTTATATAGTTTTTCGCAATACTTGAAAATCAATGTGATTGGAAGGTCAGTTTTTTTTACAAATATCTGTGAAACATTTTTCTGTAACAATTAAGTAAACAGAAGTTATTTAACCGAAAGAGTTTGTTAAATATCTTTTATGAGAATATGTTTAAAACCATTGCTTTTTATATCAGTATTTTTGTAAAAAATAATCTGGACAAAATGCAGTTGTGCAAAATGTATTTAAATTTGTTTTTTTGTTCGTTTGGTTTAAACACCTGAAAACATAAAAGATTAGTCGCAAGTCGTAATTTTTACACAGATAAATATAAATACCGGATATCGTCAAAGATACGCTACTTCTTATTCGGTTTCTACTCGAGCAA
The DNA here is from genome assembly GCF_012273895.1 of Zerene cesonia. NCBI lineage: Eukaryota > Metazoa > Arthropoda > Insecta > Lepidoptera > Pieridae > Zerene > Zerene cesonia. The sequence goes on along the minus strand of NC_052111.1, from coordinate 2,565,859 downwards.
GTCTGTGGGCTGAAAATATTTGCTTCAATATACCTAAGCATGCACCTTTTATTAAACTTTTTTTGATGTCATGACTAAATTAATATTAGTTGAACATTGTTATGTAAAAACAATTTGACTGTAATCTAGGCTGTGTAAACAACTTTGAATAAAGAGGATTATTTATATAATAATGTTAGCCTTGTGACAAGTATCCTTTTATTAATTTTTATTTATGAACCTCACATAAGTTGCCAAAACCTCTACCGATTAAAAACTTCCAATAAGAACGCTGTTTAAAAGTAAACGCAGAAATTTAAATGTCAACTCATAGGAGAGAGTTTCCATAAAACTTTCGACAATACATGATTCAAAATTTACAAATCTCTTTATCACGTAATACTTTGACACTGGAGAGCTTTATTTGCATGTCATGGTGAGCGGCTGAGCCATGATTGCCATTACCATTAGCCACTCTTTCGACGCCGCCCTATTGTCCTGCAATGGATGGCGATAAATTTTGTACGTGATGGAATTTTTATGTTTCCGATCCCTTCATGCCGCTTGCATTATAAAAACCAACTTCAATAAACACCTATTAAGCGTTTATTTTATGGTTATTATGTATTAAATAACTCATATTTGAATAATCGAAAAATCTATTACTGTCTTGATATGGAAAGAATTAAATAATATATCATTAATATGAATGAATTTTGAAAGAATTAATCAAGCTTTTTCTTGAAAGCTTGAACAATTATATAATTTGTAACATAAATTGTCTATATATTAAAGCACGAAAAGATTGAATTGAAACTATTCGTAGCATAAAATATCCCATTTGAATTTATTAACTAAATAAAATTCTTCGTACTCTCACGCATTAAATAAAGCACAGCATATATCCTGCAGATCTGAGATCAGCTATCTGATTCTTCAGAACTCTAGAATTAATTATCAGATAACGTTATAAACTAGATAGAAAGTAAAAACGTCAGTTATTGAAAAGTGTTTTATTTCTTATTTCAGTCAAGCGTCGCCTGCGCACGCCGCCGTCCGTCTGCTCCATGAGCATTCTTGGCATGAGGTGAGTCATCGTACTGCATTTATAAATAATGTTCCTAGGTCATATGTTTACACTCGTATTGAGTATTCTCGTACGCGGTGTTTCTAATCCACATTACAATTACAAATTTACCTTTTTGTAGCTCGCTCACCGTCGGACCGTTCTATGTTCTATTTTACTTTAAGCAGAATAAGGTATCGAATCGACATCGAAAATGAGGACTTAGTGATACATCTACTATTTATCATTGTAAAATATTTGAATTGAATTAACATTAATGATATAAAAATAATTGGCGATATTAAGAATCAGGTATAAATGATAACGTACAATAATGCATGGATTAAAAATGTGAATTCGAGTTCCTACGTCGTTCTTTTCAGACGCACAGTGAACCATTTGAACTCTATATTCATTGTTTAAGAGTGCAGAAATAGTCTCGTATTGAAAAATATCAGTACCAAACAAAGCAATAAAATAAGGACAAGTGTTAAATGTATAAGGATATTACTCACGCATTCTGCACACGTAATGAATGATAAGCGAACAAAAAGAAGCAGAGCATTCTTAGAAATATATGCATGCAATATAACCAGCATCTTGGTTATTCGTGAGTTGGCTATTAGCAAAGAACACTCGTGCTTAGGTGTATTAGTTAGCAACGCGCACCTGCCTCGCGACTCGATGTCAATGCCCGTCAAACGCGGGACTAACTGCGTACACATTGCCACTAACACATCAAAACAAAGCTTCTGTACGTAAACATGTTAGGTAATACTTCATTGCCAAAGCTCCGACTTTTGAAGGGTCATAACTGATTGATCAACCGCCAACCTAATCTTCGCAAGTATCACACCAACATATAACAATCTGCAGGTTTCAAATGTTATTTGTAAAAAAAAAATAAAGACATTTAGTCTATAAAAAAGCATACTGCTATAGACTACCTTAGTGGAACACGTAACTACACTTTTTTTAAATCAACGTTCAAATCTAACAGTTTACAAGCAACCAACAGAGCAAAACATTTTTTACTACCGGCTAGCACTATCATAGATTCCACAAATTGAGGTGACGTTAGATATTATTGAAAGTACGAGGAAATTATAAAAGGTAAGCGTATTATAATATCATAAGGACATTCCCGTAGCAATGATGATTAAATTAATAACGGTAGGGAAATAAGCATCTATTTACATAAACGTACTTTTGCTCAACTGTATGCCAGCATCATTAAGAAAAACGTTCGTAATTACTAACTTCGTATACAAATCGTCTTCAGGAATGGCTTGCATGGTATTCCTATCCTCCACCGCTAGGAATTTTAAGTGTAGGGTAATTTAGAAATTATGATCTGACATATTTCGTTACTTTAATACAAGAAATGTATCAAATTACGTTATTCGTTGACATGGTTCTGAGGAATGGCATTTAATTAACATCTACATGTGAATTGTCACGTTCAAGTGATCGTACCTATACTAAAAATTAATAGCAGAATGCAATAGACATGAGAAACTGTTAATTAAATCTGGCTTTGAATTTCTGACATCTGAAACTGTTAATTAAATCTTTGATTAAAATATTTTGTTATATTACTATGTGTCAGCTGTCACAATTTCACACATGAAATTAGAAGTGCATACACCTATTCTAGCTATGGTTAGCCAAACAGGCTTATGATATATTATACAGTCATTAATTTCTAAGATTATATAGATATAAATAATTAAAGCTACGTCTAAAGCTTAATATTATGCAGTGTGCATGTATAGAACGCCTATTATAATAGATTCGAAAAAATAAAGGACAAGGATGTATATCGCCGACGTATGTATATAGATTTAATAAAAACTTTATTACAAGTAGTATAATCCTAAATAAACGCAAGCGTTAGGCTTGGCTTTATTTGCAAAGACATGATATGTTTAAAAATAAAAAAACAAAAAAAATGATAAATTTTAAATATTACAGTCAAATTTTCTCATTGAGTCGGTGATTAATTTAAAAATAATGAGTAACAAAAACTAAGCATAGCACAACTAAACTCCTATACTGCACTTCTTGGGTAAACGATCATCAAATATGTTACAAATGTTAGAACATTGTGAAACCGAATAGAGACATTTATAAATTTATGATGAAGGGGAAAACATAAATAAAACTAAACTTTCCCTCTTTTGCCAAACTTTCTATCAATATTTAAACTAACTTACTTCGTTTATTTCTTCCTTACTTAAGTACCCAAATGAGTTTGAAAGGACAAACAGAACACAGAAATTAATCAAAATCTTTCGATACTTCTAGAACTTAATATAATAAAAGCCCATTCTAAATTTGCTCAGAAAAGTCACATATTTATCGTTAGCTATTGCCCTATAACAGAATGGAAATTATTCTTGTGCATTATTTATGTACCTAGAGTATAATATAAGAGGAATGCAGCTTGACTACATATAGAATATACGTAGAACGAAGACTTAGCTACCATGCCGCTTCATGTAGTTTATAATTACAGTAGCCCATATTATATACACGCATAAAATACTGCGCAAAACATTTCACAAGAAATTAAATACATTCAACAAGTTAGTAACCATAATCCTAGCTAATATTATATAATGGACATTTTAGTGATCATTCATAAAATTCAGGTATTAATTATATTTTAAAAAGACTACACGTGAAGGCATATTTAAAACTAGGTGCTTACTGGCATAATTCTTAACACGTATTTTATGCGATACCCACTTAAAACAATAAGAATACTTACATAAGCCTACATACAGACCGAAAAGGTATCTTCAGTATATGCCTAAATAGATACCTTTTCGGTCTCACTAAAGACTAATATTATTAAATATATAAACCACGAATACTGCTACAGAGATCATATCGTCATTATTTAACATTTTTGAAATTTCTTCCATTTATTTTAAGTGATTTTGAAGTAGATTGAAAAAATAAACATAAAACTGATAAAAAATTAGTTCGACATCTGTTCGTTACATAGCACTTTGTATTTTGTATCACGGTTATTGAGCATAATCATTTTTACAAAGTCATTAGAATATTATCCAGCAAACGGGAACTAAATATGGTTGATGGCATTCTCTTTGATGCTTCATTCAAAATATCCTTGGCGCCTACAGGCTTACGACCCACTCGATTTAATTTCAATGTTTGATGAGCTAACGATAACCGTTAAGCGAATGCCATTAGTCATTTTAGAATTATATATTTATACCCTGATACACCGGAACAGCTTACTTCCTGTACGCGACGTGCCATAAATATTTTTATTTAAACTCATATGGAGACGCCGAACGATGATGTTTTTTGCGAACCATGCCCCTCTTTTTATTGATATGCGTATTGTTATAATTTTTATATATAAATCTTGATTATTAATTGCACCAGATTCCTAAATGGCTGGCGAAATAGCTGGCATTCCTAACTAGATTTTATAATGAATTCCTTAAGACATATGTAACTGTGTTTTTTATTATGTCTTGTTTCAGCAAAAAAAAACAATGTATCTACTAGATACTTGTACATGATTTTTTTTTCACAACTTTAACGGTTGACTAGTATCCATCACATAAGCTACCTTACCATCACATTAATTACCGGTTAAGAAATAAATATAACAAGAGAACAGCGTTTTTTGTTTTATGTATATATTTTAGAGCAGGAATAAGGATAGACAATTTGAAATTTAAAATATAGGTACATTATAACGCAGGCAAAACAGATGTGGATTCAATGTGTGCTAGAAATTTTAATTCCAAGCCCGGCCAGCATATATGAATTATAGAAACAATTCGACATGACTAAGAATCATTGAAAATAGAAAACATTACGGAAAACGATTCAATTTGCTTGAGGAAACGAGTCAGCGATGCAGCGATGGTTATTAGGTCTTAAATCTCTACAACTTTTCTTTTAAAACCAGACCAAACATGATTTAATCAATAATAAAATCTATATCCGTATCCGTTAGGAAAATGTGTAATAGGCACTTAATGAATGTATCCTTCCAATATGTTTTTACTCGTAATTACGAAATTTGTTCAAGTTATCAATCATAGTTAATTCATATTGAAGTATTTAAAGACAATAAACGCACCAAATAAGTAGCGAAAGATGATTGCAAATTTTTTGAGCAATTAACAGGTAACATAAGATTCGGCATAGTATTTTTCTTTATATATGCAAATATAATTGAGTGTTTTATAAAAAAAATATTGCAGTTATTGAAATTGCAAGATTAATGCCTTTTATCTCCAGTCTTCAGCAATAAACCTAATGTCTCGCGACCAGTCACACACTTCCGCTCATACTGACAATTATCATTATAAGTTACACGACAGTTCCGATAAGTGAACATAAATATGTACTTAAAGCTATAATTGTTGTCTCATCTAATTATAGTATCTTCGAATATCCGTCATGTAGTATCGCTTAATGACACCCGTTCACAATCCTCATCCAACTATCTTACCGTTTCACGTCCAGTTCTTAACAGTTAAATCATTTCCTTGCAAGTAAATTACTTATTACTTATTGCTGTTTATTATTACAGAGTAGGCGGGACGTCCGCTAGCGCAAGATCTTCCTAAAGCTATCTTTATTATTAATGTAACCCAGTTCAAAAAGCATTCACCATTACGTTTATTAAGTGTCCTTAATAAAACCAAAGCATGAGGTATATTTACATCTTTATGCCATACGTTGCGTGCAAACAAGTTCAGTATACGCCTTGCAAAACTTAACATAATACCGCAATCATGTATCGAGTACTCACATTGAGTAATACTTGATAACTAAATTTTGCATAATTGCGTTTAACATAATGATAAAAGCGTTTAATGTATAATGCAATTTATACATAAAATATAACGTACTCCTAGTAGGTGTTCTACGTATATAATTATACGAAATGTTATTACAATACTTTTACATTCTCAGCTCTTCTGTGTTTTAGCAGACGAGTAGCGTTCGTAATTAGTTCCTCAAACATATTAACACACTTACCGTGAAACAGCACACGCAATTCAGCACATGAAAAGTTTGATAAGACATAATACGAGTATAACGAACCAGATGTAGGTGCGTGTATTAATATCATAAGTTTAAAATGAATAAGTGTATTTTTTAATTGCAGAGTAAGTAGTGCGTGCGGTGTGACGCGATGGTTGCGTGATCGGTCATCATGCGCCTCTTCCGTGGGCCGAAGCGCAGGGAAGTGACCGAGCCGCAGGCTGCCGCGACACCGTCTCCCCGCCGAGACGTCGCCGCCGGGCCAGCCCCGCACGATTTCACGCTCGTCACCGCACTCCCAGCCATGGTCATGGAGGAAGATGTGAAAGAGATGAAAAAAGGTTGGTTATTGTTCCATATTGACCATGTCTCTTAACCAAAAAGATATTGATTGAAATTCATACCATAATGTATTTTTTTCAGTTTTCGCAACGTGGGGTCGCCGTATGGGAAAGAAACTAGATATGTTAAAAAAAGAGCCCAAAGAGGCAGATGATGCCTCCACAAATGGAGAGTCATCAGTGATAACCGGGCAGTATAAGAAAAAACAGAATTGGAAAATGGGCCGTAGTACTTCAGATTCGGCATCATTAAAGAAAGATAGTGATACAGAATCAATAAGAAGTGGTTCTAGAGATAGATCGCCGAGTCCTTTTAAGTCATTCTTTCACAGAATGGGTTCAACGGGTATGTTAAACACATCAAAAACTCAATCGCTTAATACACCTAAATCACCCGTAAATTATACGAATGGACCCTCTTTATATCGGAGCTGTTCTACGTCTCATTTGTCAACTTATATTAAAGCTGACGATCCATCGGATGATATAGATCTGCAAAATACTAACAATGAGAACAAAAATTCTCCAACTAAACAAAAAACTAATTTACTCTCAGAAGAAAAATTTTCCAACTCTTCTACTAAAGCTATTAGCTGTGACAATATACCTAAATTAGATGGTCAACAAAATAATTCTTCTAATAAAAAACCGAATTTTCCCTATGCCTTTTTAAGATCTAAGTTATCTGTTTTGCCAGAGGAGAACAGTATTGCTTCTCAACATAGATCTATTTCTATGAGACAAAGCTTTTCGGAAAGAATAGATAGAAAATCACCCAAATTCAGAAAAGAAAGAATGTATGTAAATAATTCACGTTCCGAGGAAAGGTACAGAAGTAGTGATAATATTTCCGTCCATGAAAACAGTGTTTATAATAATAATAATTCAACTGCGAGACACGACCTTGATTCATCAAGAAATTCTGTACGAAGTATAAACGAATGCGAAGGAACACCTTATCCTTATCGACGGATAGAGGACGTTCCCAGAAGATCATCTATGATTTCACATCGACCACCGTTAGATTATGACCCCATGCTAATGCCCCGAAATAGAAATAGTCTTCCAGTTTATGAATACAATTCTATTCTTGGTTCTGCTCAAGATTTAAAAGGAGATTTGGCCTCGTCGACTCAAAGTATACATCGCGAAATTCTACAAGCCCACCGACTAAGTAATTATATCAGTTCAAATGAATCTGGCTATGATAGTGATGGAAGGCCAACTGATGAATATAGTAATCATTCTCCTCCGGGATATTCAAGTCACCTTTCCAATGGATGTGGTACTCTTAACAGGGATGGAAATTATGGAAATTTTTCAAGACAGTTAAGTCTTAACCATAAAATAAATGTTAGCAGAGTTCAAATTCCTGCTAGAAGAAGTTCAACACCATGTGCTCTTTTCCCCATTGATAAAAGTCTTTCCTATGAATTCGAGGCTGAAAGTGAAGCAACTAGTAAGTATACAAAGAACATTTCAAATCAACAAATTACCATTGATTATAGCGATGCTAAACCTCCTCCTCTACCTAAAAAGAATGTTTCTAAAAAAATGCCCTTCATTTACAAAACGATAACATTAGATGAACGAGTTCAAACTAGAAAAATCAACTTTTTACAATCGCAATTAACCTCCTTCGAACACTCATCAACTCCAAATTTATGTGAAAATAATTTATCAGATAATGAGTCTGAGATTAACAGACTTTTAGAGAAGGACATACTTGGTAGAGGTCCGTGTACAAAACGTTTTAGAAAAATAAGGCTCATCAAAACACGACTAGATGAAAGCTTGGGAGTATACTTAGCCCAACATAGAGTGGACTTTGATAAAAGTGGCTTAAACTTTGAAATTCGCTACATCGTCGTTAAACTCGACTTTGATGGTATAGCCCATAGAGATGGTCGACTTAGAATAGGGGATGAAATAGTAAGTGTAAATAATAAAGTACTAAGAGGCTTATCATCCCTGAAGGAAGTTCAACATATTGTTAATTCGTGTTCTACGGAAGCTGCTCTGGAAGAGGGAGCACTATTTCAAAGGTATCAAGTTGATTTAGTGATGGCCCATGATGAGATTAATCCAATCACATTAAGTCGCATAATTAACAATCATCCAAATGAAAATTCTTCGTTCCAAAATAATGCCTCAAATATTCCTCCTGACATTATTTCACAAACTATACACAATCCAACACCATCCAATCAAATAACTATTGAAACTCATTTTCCAAGTGAAAATAAATTTTACGTCCATAATGGTTTGGATAACAGACAATCGCAACATTTGGAAAATGAACCCCAACAAAAATGTGAAGTCGGTATCCAAGTTAATAAACGGCAATCGATATCAAATCAAAAAAGTGATGATGAAAAATTACTAGAGCGAAATTGCTTTACACCTTTGCACCCATCTTTGCAAAACATAACAAATATTGAAGTTTCTATGCGTTCATCGCCTAGTCCCAGAAATAATTCAAACTATCGGCCTATATCACTCCATAGCTCGAAACCACAACCAGTGACGGCCTGTAATGAAAACGAATCGAATGAAATAAAAGAAAATTCATCTCACTATATAAAACACGTACCAAGACTCTATCAGAATAGGTCATTCGAAAGCATACCAGAACAACTCAGAAGTAGCAGCCGCAGTCGATATTTTAGCAGAGTAGGATCGCAACGATGTTCGCCTAATTATACTAACCATGTATCGCGTCAGCAAGAATATAATCCTGTCATTCAACAAAACACTCTTCATTATTCTAATAATTCCGTACATAAAGTAGAGTTTTGGAAAGGTCCTGGCCATAAAAGCCTCGGATTTAGTATCGTCGGAGGGACTGATTCACCAAAAGGCCAAATGGGTATTTTTGTAAAAACCGTTTTCCCTAACGGACAAGCTGCTGATAAAGGAACCGTGTATGAAGGTAAATTTTTTACTGGTGAATTCATGAAAATAGCTCCAATTATAATACATAACGAAATTTTATAATTGTATTGTTTTAGGCGATGAAATACTATCAGTTAACAACGTGGCAACACGGGGTTTAAGTCACGCCGGAGCAATAACACTTTTTAAACAAGTTAAAGAAGGAAAAATCGAACTGACGCTTTCACGAAGAAGGTATCATCGTATTTAATAATGGTTTTTTTCATTCTTTACTAATTTTTTTCTAATCTCATTAATTTTGTCATTTTTTTTAAACTTATCATACTTTTTCAGAGCTCCTAGGTCAAGATCTGTTGAACCACTTGGGAATTTTCGGGGCGATACTAAATGATTCGACGTTCAAGAAACCGACACCTCCAAAGAAACTTACTGTTATTAAGTGCAATAATATTCATTTTATCGTTAAGCCAAAGGCGTCATATAATTTAACTTAGTTATTACATAAACTTCCTGAGTAAAATAGAAATAGCCTGTCATAAACATTGTTCCCTATCCGGTTTTTCTTGTTATAATAAATTTAATGGCCTTCAATCTAAATAATCATAAATTTATTTGATATTGATATGTAATCATGCCTTAAGTATTTAAGTGACATTAGACGGCTATTTCTAGAATACCGGGCTTTCGTTACATGTTATGAAGTACGTAGTACTTCGCTTTTCTAATTCGTTGCTGCAACGACTAGCTTCATTAAGATATGATTTGTAGATACTATATGTGTTTGGTATATCATTCACGTATACAATGAATTATAACATGCTTTACTCATACTATGATTATGCATTATAATATATTAAAATTAAGCTTTAGTATTAACATTAGCCTTATAAACTGTGAATAGAAGACTGTATGTAATATTTATATCTAAGAAATATTATATAATCCAAGTAGTAAAAAGTTCTTCTCAGATTGATGTACCTATATCTATAGAATTGCTAGATCTCGATATTTCCATTTTGTGTATATTTTTCTTAATATTATTTTGAAGAATCCTTCATTTTACACGTAGGGCTCATTTTACACATATTATAGACTGATTTATAAAATTTGCTAATGTTTGTACCTACAAATACTGCCAAAGTTTTAGTCATAATGTGAGTAATATTTAAATCCTTATTCTCTAAGAAAACACCATACAGGTTAACAAAGCTACGTCTACTTAGCTCTTAATCTTTCGTAGAATATTGAACAAGAAATGTATTAACAATCTTATAGAGACACCAAGCATGATTGTAAAATAACGTCAATTTGAACAACAATCCAGCAATACAAGACTGATTTGTAAAAGATGTATATCGTTTTTCGATGCGGCAGCTACATTATACAACGATACAAGAGTTTTATTAATATAAAAATAAATTAAAAGACAAAACCGATTATCTTAAGCAACGTAGATATTTAAAACGAAGCATTGCCTAGATTGTATCCAGGAATCTAAAGAAATTATAGAATACAGCAAATAATTCAATGTACTTTTAGTGGCTCGGGTGTTGACAGCTAAAAACTACCGGTTAATAAGCAATACTAATAAATCTTTATGAACTAGTAAGCTGAAGATTCAATGTAAACAAAAACAAAACAAAAAATCGTCAAAAATTAATAACTTTTGATAAGACATTAATCGGCATAGATAGACGCAACTGAAGGACACTCGAACCACTAACAGTTTCCAAACTAATTCAGCGAACCAGCTCCGTCCATTGAATTGTTATCGTCAATTAAGTCTTAACTACTCGAAGATTAAACAGATAGTTCTGTAAAAAGCCATTCATTAATATCAATAGACGCTGAACAAAACTAACTCTTATTGTGTGATGCTGTATATAGTATATTGTAAAGGATGCAATGCAGTATTGTTAAAGTTTAATGGAAATGTAAATAATTTATTGCAATACCTCTGGATGCTTCCGTATCTTTAATAAAAATAAATATCGTTTTAAAATAAATTATCTCGTTTATTTATTTAAAAATCTTCAAAACTAATAACTAAGAAATATAAAGAAAATATTAAATATATAAAGTATATAATTAATTAACACGATTAAATCACTTTCTAAGGCATTCTTCGGTACTTTATTAGAAGAACGAATGGATAGTGATATCTCGCGAAGCTATTTAATATCACACAAAATAGCGACGCCTCGTAGAATCCAATGGTCGGGATTTTTAATAGTCGTTAGCCATAGAGGAGTTATAAATGTCAAGTCTGTTCTTCTGGGCTTCTTATATACTGGACACTGAAAAATAAATAAATTTATGTTGAAAGATTTCTATATATAACTAGCTGCACGCCCCGGCTCCGCCCGGGTTGTCATTTATCGTAATTAAAATTATTTAAACATCTCTCAAGTTGGATCGAACTGCACATGGTGTGCGAATTTTATTATAATCGGTTAAGTGGTTTAGGAGTCCATTGAGGACAAACATTGTGACACGAGATTTATATATATTAAGATTTGAAACCTAGTGTGCAAGTAAACCACGCTTTTAAATAATATCTAGGTTATTTTAATAGGGATTACAATTAATATTAAATAAATATACTATAAAGAAAATGAATATCAACGTAAATAAGTTACAATTTAAATGGAAAAAAGAAATTAAACCATATCAGACCCAATATTCAAAAACAAAATGGCAATGGACTGGCAACTGTATGGAGAAGTCGAGCACGCTAGAGCACGATTAGGTCCAGCGCACCCCCACAAAAAAACTGGCGTGAAATAATATCATGCTATTGTATTTCGTAGGATGAGTGGGGGAGCCGGAGGCCATATCCTTTTCCTCACCCCCTCCAGTCCTTTCCTTCATTCCTCTCGTCAATTCTTTCTTAATTTCAAGTCGGAAATCCATTTGTAGTGGCGTAAGGTCTGCAATTTCACCTTATGCTTCTCCAACAATCTACTTGAGTGTTTGGAGTTTCTATAGATATACTAGACTTACCTGATAGAGCTTAGGATCTTTAGGCGCAGTGGAGTTAATCGCATAAATGTGTACAACCGGCAGCGCAGTGTACAACACTTTCAATGTCGACTCGCAAAGTCGCAAATTGCGTCTGTCCCAACCAGCCCCGTCAAGGAAAAGTCCGTGTACATAAACCCCTTCCTATGACACCGAATAGTTGATTAAAGTGATCGTTATTCACAGCTTATTGTACGTAATTTTTTAAGAAAATGCGAAGAATTTGCAGGCAGTTTGACTTATTCGAGTTCATAAAATGTGACAGCATTTGACACACAAACGGCCTAATCTTCATCTAACTTTTAAGCGCCTGATAAATATATTTTATCAAATTCGTCATTAAGGAGATTTTTGAATTCTTTTCTAATTTACTTACAATTGTGTGATATTCGCAAATACGCTTTACATATTTTTTATTTGTTTAATATAAAAAATAAAAAAACAATTTAGGTGCATAATATACGGAATACTAGCACGGAAGATTTCGTCGGATACATACGAACAATTATTTTGCATAAAATTTTTAGGACATATTATTTCATACAAAACGAACGTATAAATTAAGTTTATTTTAACGTATTAATTAATGCTTACCGGTGGTGGGGCTTTTATTTCTTCATAAAGCGACTTAGTAACGTCATTATGAAGTGCGACCATATCCAAAGCCCAGCCTTTATGCGCTCGAGTTACTTCTTGACGCATAGCCGTCAAAAATCCTTTTAAACAAAAACTGTTAGTGATAAAAAAATATGGACAAAAATGCACATCAATACCTCTAATTTATCATAGTCTTGAAATAATAACTAAGTTTTTGATACAATAACAACCTTCTAAGGCATGTATTATTTTGGTTATATAACCTTGGGGATTAAAAAATCCTGTCATCCAGAACGAGAGGGGCCTTGCTTGGAAGCACCAAGTGGAAAACTGAATGTTTCTCTCCAGAAATTCGGTAAACCAGAAACCCAACGTTGAAGATGACCAAGAACTTTTCAGCCATATGTTAGGCACCTTTGCGTCGTATATATTATCCAAAGAATTTCGTAGATTCTGAAGAATATTAATACTAGATAATTTCTATTGCATAATGAAAGATGATATGAAAAACGTTAAATTAGTAAAATGTTCCTATTGAGATCAGCTCTCACAGAGATGCAAGCAACCGCAACAGACACTGGATTATTTATGAATGCAAAACCATTTATGACATCAACCTTACAACACGGGTATTCCAATATGAATGTACTAGATATATATTAATCGAAAGCCAAGTCATTGCTAAGCATAGACAACTCTGTCTATGCTTAGCAAAGGGTACTTTAGATAAATTATTATTAATTTAATATTAATAATTTCTTGAGTTTAATATTATAAAAGCTGATCCACGTCAGTTCTAATTTTTAACCATTTCGTCAAAGATTAATACTCTTCATTTGGATAAATGAAGATTCCTCAAAATAATACAATTTGTCTATTTATTTACTTACTTCATTCATAATAATAGTCCCGTCGATAGCAAGAAGCAGGTCTTTCAACGTAGACCTCACTAATGTGATCACCTTTTGCATGCGGTCAATTTCTTGGCGTAAAAATATCACCATTGAGTTCAACATACCATAATATCTCAGTCTACAGAAAAAAAATTACTTTTAATCTTGTGTACAACACAATAATACTAATACTAATAATACTTTATTTTTTTAAATAGCACCACTAAATCCACTCAATCGATTCCAAAAACCTTCTTTAATTAAATTTCAATGTTTTTCACGATAGCTTTTGGAGATCTTACCTTTCCTTGACTTCATGTGGATCAAAATTCGGTGGGACCTTTTCAAGCATCTCCTTACTCTGTCTGTACACAGACGCTTCTCTGGTTTCTCCTCCGCCTGAGCTGGATTCTTTTGGCTGAATTGACAAAATTGTGTCCAGCAATTCCTGTGTCTTATTGCGCTGATACCTGGTATATGAAAAAATATGTGTGGTAGATAGGAGAAATATCCAACCCTCTTTCAGGTAACATTAGAAATATGTAATCTAAATTTACTACAAAAAGCAAGCTACGAAAAATAAGTTATCTACTGTATTTTTAGTTTTATTTTTTTTTATATACCAGAGACTGATAGATTAGTACAGTCTGAAAATATGAAAATAAAAGTTACGTTATATCTGCATTAGTATGTAATCCATAAGCTTGGGGTGGATCAACCGTCTTCATCTTGTCAATTTCTTCTAAGTATTCCGGAATATTCTTGAACTTTAAAATACCGTAGTTCTTATAAAACTGGAAATCCTCCTCAAACAGCTGGTCTGTGAACCAAACCCTAGTGAACGTGCTAAGCAGACGGTTGTCGTAGTCGTCTGTTACTCGGCCGCCATATTGCACCGCGGATATCATGTATCTGAAATAAATTATACTCATATATACATCACAATATCGGATATTCTCGCTTGAAAAACAAGCAACCCCGAAATAAAGTTACGTTTTTTTGAAGAAATAAGAAACGCATATAAAATAAAAAATGAAGAAGGCTAAAATGAAGATGCAGTTAAAACATACCTAACAGTCGTCCAACTGACGTTCTGGCCAGGTTCTAGGATGTCCAAATGATTCTGCACAAACATACAGGATGCAAGCCAGTCCGCGGAATTGAACTCATACGGAATGTTCCACCCTAGGGGACCAAACTTCCGGCGCTCTTGCACCACCGTATGTAAGAACGATATGGTGTATATCAAAGGCAAGTAGAAGGGACTGTCGCTATAATCTAAGAAATCTTGACTCATCGAGTCGTATGTTCGCATCAATCCAGCTTTGATACCTATTAAATTAAGTTGTCTAATTATATGTACGAATATTACTTAAGCATAATATAAATAAAAATGTAGTATGAGCTATAAGACCGCTTATAATATTATAAATAAAATGATATTTTTGTAAAACGACGAAAAGATATATCATTGTATTAAGAGAGAGATCAATAAGAAATAAAGTGTAGGGAGATATTTAGCTGTAAACAATTTTTGTTTGTTATCAAACACAAATTTACCTGAAGGTGGTTCACATGTATATTTAATCGCCATTTGCAAAAGAGTAATCGGGAATTTATCATGAGGCTCTGTCGTAATCCACAATCTGAATACAATTACCAAATTAAATAACCTCATTTTTCAACAGTAGTTAAAAGTATATATGTTATAAAAACAATAATAGAACTTTACCTGAAGGTCTCATGCACCTTTTCAGGTTCCTTTTCGAGTTCTGCAAACTGCTCCATAATTTCTACCATATATTCCAATCCCAAATGGCAGTTTTGTAGCAACACCCATAAGCCCTTGTCATGATAAAATTGATCACATTTAGTGTATCAAGAAGAGAAATATTGCAAATTACACAATTACAGGGATTTCAGGTCTAGTCTTTCGTTTATCACTAATGAAATTTCCTCCAATATTTTGAAATGTGCCGAAAAGATTTAATCTCAAAACCTTAAGAACACGTCAATAAAACGATTAATTGATACCTCTTTAAGACCTCTATCGATAAGTTTCCTAGCATGCACTTCTTGGCCCTGTCCCATAGATATAGATGAGCATAAACACTCCAACCTCTTCGCAGTAGTTTCAATGGAAGGCGTTGGATCTGAGCCCATCGCTAAGAAACCAATTAACGGAACTAATGGACGTGATTCCAAAACCATATTCTGTAAGGATATGCATGACTTAGTACGTGTTTCGAACAAACAATCTACAACGTTGATAATATAGGTCAGCTCACTTCGTAGTTAACTATCACGGCTTCCGAAAACCTGGCGCCCATAGAACTAATAACGTATTTTCTGCAAAATGATAACGTAATATTAAATGGGGGGATATTAACTTTTCCAAGAAATTGCACTTTCTTATTATAATCAATATAGTAGATGAATCACCTCAGAGCACATGTATCACTACAAATATAACAAAAAAGAAAATATAGCTACGAAAAACGCTTATTGCCAAAAAATATGGTGCGTCCTCGCGAACGTAAGAGAACTAAAACTCCTGAAAAACACTCTTAATAAACATACAACAAGGCGTCCGCTAGGATATCACTAATGCCTTTGTAAGTAAATTGAAGTCAACGCACAGGTAAAAAAGAATTCCAGAATCTAGACCACTTGGTGTTAATATTCTGGAACAGTATAAAATGTATGAAACCACACATACAATACAATACAATTTTGGCGATTTATCTTATCCTACTAATATTATAAATGTGAAAGTTTAATTTTTAGTTTTATAGCATTGAAATGCTTTATAAATTAGAAATTTTGAAAGAATAGAAAAAATTTGATCA
>NC_052111.1:2486363-2548175 GCF_012273895.1 Zerene cesonia | reverse complement strand
TCTATTGAGATGATCAAGAACCATCACAACCAATACGAAACATTATTTCAATGATTACAATATTGTATCGATGGAACGATGGATGGGTGGCCGAGAGGCTAGGCGTTGCTACGGTTAGGCAAGATACGCAGGTTCGAATCCTGCCTCGTGATCAAATTTTTTCTATTCTTTCAAAAATTTCTAATGTGAAAGTTTGTTAGGATGTGTGTATGTTTGTTACTCTTTCACACAAAAACTACTGAATCGATTGCAATGAAATTTCGAACATAGATAGCTGGACAACTGAAATAACTTTCCTTTTTCTTTTTATATTTTTTTTTCTATTTCCTTCTCCTAGCCCTTCCCAGTCCATTCCTTTTTTCCATTCATCAATCCTTTCCTTATCCCTTATTCCTTAAAAGCGGGCAGCGCACTCTCAGAGGTCTGAGCTTCTGCGAATGTTTATGGGCGGTGGTGATCGCTCACCATCAGGTGAACCACCAGCTCAGTTGCCCGCTATGACATAAAAAAAAAATAATAATAATAACACATAGGCAATATTCCTAAGGGATACGGACTTATGCGGGTGAAACAGCGGGGCGCAGCAATAGGATATACTTACAAACTCTGCGCCAACGTTCGATCCGGACACCAAGCTCGCACAACGAGCAACTTTCTGAATACATCCAGCGAGTGTAGGCCGTCAGGCAATGGTTCATCTTCAGGAGCTTCCTTGTCAAACCTATAATAAAAACAAATTACTTTAGAGTTAGTTGAAAATATTTATATTGACTTATAATTTATGCAATTGACTCATCACCATAATGTAATTTTGCAATGTACAGATACCACCAGATTATATTATTATTTAGGACACATTTAATGAGAAACAAATGTATTCCATTGTTATATATGGCACTGAAAGCTTATAAACACCGTTATATAAAATGTAACTGGCGAGATTATAAACTATCTGAATATGGAAAATTGTGTAATGTCACCAGACCATTTATAATTTAGAGCATTATTTTTCGTTGTGCATAATGCACAAATGATATATGATTAAAAATATATGTTACCAGTTTTTCCAACCCTTTTCGTTGTTACAAACTTGGTTCAAAATATTTGTGAACTGTCTAAGATTCGATAACTGCACCAAGTTCAGCCAAGACATGTCCGTCACCCACTTGAAAGGTTTCGGAGGACAAGCGTTCAAGTCTAATGCAGCACCACCTTAGAAAATAATTTCATCAATGTTAGAGCTCTTCTTAGAAATGTCGTGGAAAAACGCACTAAGGGACTTGTTGATAAAGTCACTGATAGTTGAGTAATTATTTTTTACTGTGTATTTTCACGCATTATTTTCTTTTTAATATAAAAAATAAAACAATTAAGCAAATTGGTAGAGTATTGTGAATATACCTTTGATAAAAGTTTGGAACTCATCGTAAGTTATGTACTCCTTTTGCAAGTCAATTTTTAACGTTAGAAGCAACGTAAACAAATACTTATGTTTCTCATAGAAACCTCTGCTTATGTACTTCCATACGTCGTATGTCTAGAAATGAAGACAAAAATCAGTTATATACTTTGACTAGCTTTAGCATGCAGGTGTATGATACTTATGAACATCCAATTTATATGGGCATTGCTGATGACTCAAATCTTCTTCACAATAATACTTGGAAAATCATCAGCTCCATCAAATTTCCTTTCCACTATAGGAACAGTAACTATACCTATAGTGTGTACTGGCCTTCAACAAACAATGCCGTAGAAAGAAAGAAAGAAAGAAAGAAAGAACTATTTATTTTACATGCATAAACCACCTGGAAGGCATTTTACGATAAAACCTTACCAAATAATCAATAATGAATGCGATCCTCTTAAAAGTGATGGGACTCTGCGGGGATCTCTCCATGGATATATCGAATCTCTCCAAGAACTGAGCCAACGAGGTCTGGTACATGTTACACACAAGGGACATGTTGCAAATGAGGAAATAGAGAACCGAGCCTCGCGTTGCTACAGGACGGAATTCCTCGCGAGCCGCGTTTATTTTTATTTCTGTTTCCTTTGCCCCATCTAATTTTTCTCGCACCTGGAATATTAACTCTAATGACATTTGCAATAAATCATGAGAAAGTGTGTGCAAACGTCGATAGCGCCGATGACACTGTAAAAAGTTTTTCATGTAAAAATCCTACTTCAAATTTTCCCTCCATATTCATATTATTATCAATTTTGGCTTTGCCGATAGTAACTGCCGAATATAACTTACGTATTTGAAATTGACTACATAAATGACAGATAGACTGAATCATTCGTCACCCATATATAAAATAAAGCTTTACGTATATCGACAAGCTTTATTAATATTCAATTCCTATTCCTCACTCACGAAAAAAGTTATAATACGTAATTATTATTATAAATAAAAATGAATCCTTATTTCCCTTGGTCACGCCATCACGCGTGAACAGCTAAACCGATTTTTAACAACACAAAAATTTCTCCACCATTAGAAAGCAATTACAAGCTATACATGTACCAGGGGTGAAACAGGGGCGAACAGCTAGTCGTAAATATAAACAACTCTACCTCCGTAGCTGTAGCTTTAGTAATATTCAACACTTGAATCAGCGACACGTCTTCCACTAAAGATCCTTGAATCGTCGTCAGTTTGTGAAGCAAATTCGCTTCGAGTTCTTGCATTTTACGTCGGTTGGCTGTTACGTCCATTATCAATTGTGTACGTTCAGCTTCCATTTCGGCCTTTTCAGTTAAAATTACACGACCTAATAGCTGATCTTCCAACCCTGATAAAATTGTGAAACATTATGCCTTAATTGGACATTATATTTCGGGAACCTTTTTGTAAAGGCTACAAAAACGCAAATCTTTATTTCCTTCGAATCAGATACTTCTGAAAGAGAACTGAGCTTTTAATATCGTAAAGACCTTTCATTTTATTTTTTGTTACCTTGCATGGTGACAGTAAAATCAATGATGGAAGTTCGCGCCGATATTTCTGGTGTATAAGCAGGGTTCGGCAACTTCGTCGTTATATAAATCTTATGTCCTGCCATTACATCAATTTCTTTGTCACCTAGTTTCACCTATACACAGTGTCACATTATGAAATACCACTTCGATATTAAAATTTCACAGTTATAATTTTCAGTCAAAATCCTACCTTATATGAAGAACCAATTTTAATATAGTTCCTCTCTAAAATATTATCCAACGCAGGATCGAGTTCCTCTGCAACGTCCTCAATAAGCAACGGTCTGGCTAAGGATACGCAATCTTCAATGTGATTTCTGGAAAAGCAGGACGGATTTAAGAAGTTGCCATTTATTACAAAAACTAGCTACGCCCCGCGGTTTCATCCGCGTAAATCCGTATCCCGTAGGAATATCGGGATAAAAAGTTGCCTATATGTTATTCTAATTATTGTCCAGACATACCAAATTTCATTGCAATCGGTTCAGTACTTTTTGCGTGAAAGAGTAACACACATACACACATCTTTACAAATTTTCGCATTATATAGTAGAAGAAGGACATTAACCGTTAGCATAAATTACTTAATAGTAATGACGATATCATTAGTAGTTATGAGAAATTTTGAAAGAATAGAAAAAATTTGATCACGATTTGCTACGGTTAGGCAAGATACGCAGGTTCGAATCCTGCCTCGTGATCAAATTTTTTCTATTCTTTCAAAATTTCTCATTTATAAAGCATTTCAATGCTATAAAACTAAAAATTAAAATTCATTAGTAGTTAGTTAAAAGCTACGCATAATTTTAAATAAATATTATCTTACAATACGTTATTTTTTATTATATCTAATAACTTTACCTGAAATATTTATGGTTGAGAGTTGTAACAATTAAATCGTTATATTTCTCCATATTCTTTATCCAGATCTTTCCTTGAGTTTGAGGGTCTATTAACAGCGGGAATCTAGCCGCTTTGGTTACAATGATACCATTCTGAATGGACAGCTCATCGGTTGGTAGACCACATAAATTCCAGTCACCAATCTTAATATTGACAAATAACTTTTTAGTACTAAATTGTTGATAATATTTAAAAAATATATTTTTTTTTACAGTCATTTGATTTAAGTATCTATTTTCGAAATCTTCCATTGTTCTTCAATATTAGAAATGGTAATTACAAAACTCTTGTATAAGTAAACACAGAAAGAGTTTTACCGTAGCTGTGTCCGTGAGCTGTTCAGTTATATTTAAATTCATTGATACGGGTATCTTCCTTCTAAGTAATTCAGTGAGCCAATTGCTTATTAAGAGCGAACGGAACTCTTGATTGAACGGTCCCGAATATGATAAAAACCTAAAAAAGTTATAAAATGAAAGAATATTACAGAATAGTCATGTAGTAGTTTCAATCGGAGACCATATGCTTTAAGCATTTGAGGAATACTTGAAAATTTTAAAGATTTTTTAATGCTACCTCTTTACTCGTTATACTATGATAATTTACTATAGAGAAGGGATATATACACAATAGTCTATCCAATTTGAGTTGAACCATAAGCATGTATCCGCATGCATGATAACAATTTGCATAACAAGCGCTCATCAAAGCGATCAGACTGTCTTACATATTGATACATGGCCTGTGTATGGTCTTCTGTAAATAAACTATTTAGTAGTAAATATGAATTGGCTCCCACATAGCCCTATAGGGATTTTGTACACTGTTTTAGAGAGGCACAAGAAATATCCAGGAAAATGTTCGCGAATTAAGATTAATTTAAAATCAATTTATGTAAACTATGTCCATCTATTTCTTCACATGAAACGCAATTCAGATTTGTGATTTATTTGGTACAAGTTTTGCTTTTCGTTATTTTTATTTTTTATTTTTACATATAAAATGCTTCGAGAGAACTTAAGAGAATAATGAAGGTCACTTTTTATCAAAGGAGGTACGTACACCTACATAAGGGAAACAACAATTCTGTTTCAAAACGAAAAATATAATGGAGGAAGCGTGTATGATGTGTGCTACAAGTATATAAGTTGTGTATTATTTACACGCCAAAACAATACTTGCTCAATTATAAGGTTTTATAGATTTGTATACTGACAGTCTATCAAATGCTAATGAGAAGTTCACATGAACTGAAAGTAATTTGAATTTATTTACACGCCTTTATTATAATCAACAATAAACATAAAAAATCAGACAACATCGAAACAGACAAAATCGAAAATATATCTTACCCTGTAAGAAGTACAATATCGCCAACCAATCGTTCAATTTCCGATTTGAACAAGGCAGATTGTTCAGTCCACCTGACTCTTTCTCCGCTCAAACCATTAATAAGGGCAGTCGCGGCGTCCATCTTCTGCTGGCACTTAGCAGCATCGTCCAACACCGCTTGCTTCAAAGTCATAGCTTCGTCGAATCTTTGCTGGACGTCTCTTAATTCACGCTAAAAATGTATAACAAATTAATTAATACAAAATGTGTTGCAAAAAATACACTTCTTTTCAATAAAGTCTTTTTTCTATGCCTGTACTTTGATTTTGTTGTATTTTACATACATGTCTATAAAATAAATCATTTTCATTTTAGCACGAGAGTATTTTTCATATACAGCGCGTATTAGTTCTAATAAAATCGAATCAATAGATGGCGTGGGGTGTCCCTTAGGCACATAAACCCGAAAGAGTAGAAGAAATTTGATTACTGTGACGGGATCACGGGTGGCCGAGAGGCTAGGCGTTGCTACGGCTTGGCAAAAAAACGCGGGTTCGAATCCCGCCTGGTGACCAATTTTTTTCTATTCTTTCAAAATTTCTCAAGATCGAACATTCAAAATACTGTCTATCACTTATACATATACATACTTCTTTTGCTTCTAATTGAGCTTCAGCAGCCTCTAACTCCTTTTTCGCAGCCTGATATTTCCCTTGCATAATTGCTAAATTTGCTTTCAAGGGTAAAACATCTTTGTTCACTGCATAAAACTGAGCCATAGCAATGGTCCATGAAATCAGACCAGCAACATTGCCGCAAGCAATTTTTGCCGCCTCAAATGTGTACTGGCTAAAGACAACAAATACATTTCATTATTTAGAAATAAAATGTAGTGTTTAATATTTTTTTTTTTTTTTAGATCGCGAACTTATTTCCTTACCTAAAGTTAAAATATGGCTGCAGCAAGTCAACCATTTCAGCATTTATTTCGTCCTTCGGGTAAAACTTTAAGTTATTTAAAAATCTGGAATCGGCCATTACCTAAAATAAGATTGTTTCAGTTTATAATTAACCATAACAACTACACTTTAACTTCAACAACACATCTGTGTCTTCTAAATTTACCTTTAAAGATTCCGCCCAAGAGGCCATTAGAAATTCTTTCTCCGGATCAGGTTTTATGGGATCAATTTTCTTTCGGAACAAAATAATTACAGCGTCCATGATAAGAGTAATAAGATATGGTGGTTTTCCCAATTTCCTCACCGTCGCTATATCAGCGGCATTAATAGTCTATAATATCCAAGAAAAGAGTAAATATCTTGATAAAAGATATTTTAATAATTAATAGTATTCCATTGACTATTAAAGTAGTCCTTGAATCGTAAAACGTGTATGTAAAAAAGACTTATTTTTTACGTCTTTTTTTAAATAAATAAACACAAATCTAAAATAATAAAGTTTTATAAATATAACATTATGACACGTTTTTCGCAGACAGCTTGAAGCATAAAGACTAGCATGTCTTCTTTTTCAAATTCAAAGGATATTCGTAGTAAAAAAATCTAAATATCAAATCTAAATAAAAAATCGAACCAATAAAGCAGCTTCAGCGGCATCCAAAGCTGGTTTAGCAGCCGCTAACTTTTCTTCGGCGACAGCAGTCTCCGCCGCGATGACGCTCACGAGTTTCACGGCTCGATCTTTCACGGCCAGTACTTCTGCCTTTACCACTTCTGCTGCGGCTTGAGATTCAGCTACTGCCGCTAATACCTGAAAATTATCAAATTAGGTGTGACAAAACATGTGTGAGAAAAGTCTTTATTTGATTTTTGTGAAGTTTACAACTGGTTCATTCCATAAAGTATAGGATCTTATAGAATTTGTCCTAAACGAACCGATATATAAACAAGCAAGCATAATCTAAACACAAAATAGTAATCAACTACCAAATAAACTTTACAAATTTGTTGCTTTTGTTAATTTTTTTTAATTAGCAATACTTGAATAATATTTAGAAGTTAGAGAAAAATATAACCTCTTCAGCCGCTGCAGTCGCTTCTTTAATTTCCTGGTCTTTGACCTCTAACTCCTTTTTGAGTTCATCAACACTTGCTGCAGCTTCAACTAATTTGTCTAAACCAGTAGTCATACTAAAATAGAAAATAATATAACATTAGGCAACGACAAAACTTGTCGATAAAAATAATTTAAAAACACATTAAATTAATTATATTACAAACCGTCTAGCCATTTCAGCAATGTTTACGTGTTTTTCTTTGTACAGCACTTTGTATCCTTCTAAGAATGATAAGTATGATTTAGGTGTAACATGCGTCTGCCGTCTGAATCTATCATAATACATGCTGCAGGTGTCGGCTACGTCATCTTGTACCATGCCCATTATTTCTATGAGCTGTTGCTTTGTTTCGGGAGAGCAGACAATCTAAGAAAAAAGACTATATTGTAACAGACATGATATCACGCTATTTCACTTCTTAAATTTACGACTATTTTTGTTTAAAAAAGATTTATTTTATATAAAATAGATGTATATCCTACTAATATTATAAATGCGAAAGTTTGTAAGGATGTGTGTGTGTTTATTGCTCTTTCACGCCAAAACTACTGAACCGATTGCAATGAAATTTGGTACGTAGATAGCTGGACATCTGGAATAATATAAAGGCTACTTTTTATCCCGATGTTCCTACGGGACACGGACTTACGCGGGTGAAACCGCGGGGCGCAGCTTGTTATAAATATATGTTGGAATTATATTTAAAATTATCACATCAAGATACATACTGGAAATTCAGATAGGAAATGATGTGCGACTTCAATCAGGGCGCTTCTAGGCCACTTTTGAAACCAATCCATTGTTGATCCAGATATAAGACCAGGAAACTTGAGCGCTCTGCTTCGGAATTTTTCACCCACCTTTCAATTAAATATTTAAGACGTAAACCATATTTTAAGAATTATCGTTACTGATTGATTGATTATTATCAAACATAATCCACCACATTGGCCAAGTGCCGGTTTGGTATGTATCATACGTCATCGAACTTTTAATTTCTAGGATATTATGCCGGTTTCCACAGGGTTTTCTTAACTGTGTATTATGTGCAGATATAAATTGAAAAATCCATTTATTTCTTACACGCTCGTTTCGTCTCAAATCTCCAACATCGAGTTCCGAGGATCTAACTACTGTATCGTAATAATCTTATGCTTAATATTTATATTTTGCAATACTTACCGGTGAAAAGCATAACACAACATGCAAATTCGATCGTGAACGCATTATAAAGAATTCATAGAGCACATCTGGCACTGGAATTCGTTTTGGTGCAACTTTCTTCATGATGGGAGTCAACTCATTTAATATTTCATCTAAACAACATATTATGAAGCATTAATAATGCCATTATCTATTTTAATGACTTTTTCATTACTATATGCAATATAATTGGTGAAAGGATACATATATGTAAAATTAACATTATTTCTCTTGAAATTTAAAATGTAATTACCCATTTCATCTTTGGCAAAGAGGTTAGCAATTTCTCCTGAACTCAAAATATTATTGAGAAACTCTAAAAATTGTTCATCTTTTATATCATTGTCAGTAAAAATAAATGTGATTCCATGGCCCTGTAAGCCAGCTATGCGGTATAGTATTTTAATATCCTCCATGAAATTATTAACATTATATGATCTAGAAAGTTGATAAATTTTAGAAATTGGAATAACAAAACTAAATCATTCAATTACAAACTTGGAATAAAAGAAAACCAACCTAGTCAAAGTAATTTGGTAGAAGGAAAAGTTTGCTATGTATGAAGCCAATTTAGTTAAACTTTGTTTACCAGAGCCACCTACACCGACAAGCAAAGCATTTCCTCTGTAACGAAAAATATTGTGATCATAACTTTATGGGTACTTTTACTAAAAAATAAAAACATTTTTTTTTAGTTTTATATCAAACATTGCTAAATTGTATCTTTCAACAATAGACAGCACCACTGTTTTAGACTATGGCATGTTCAAATCTCAGTTCAATAAAAAAATTTCTAATAAAGGTAATTATGCCACTGATTCAAATCATACTAACCTCGGAGTATTAATAATCCTGGATATAATAAACAAGTGCACCATAGCGTCGTGGAAAAACACCAAATCCAGATGAGCACCACGAATTTGATCGTTAAATTGCTCTTGGAATTGTCCTAATTTAAACAACACGAATTCCCATCTGAAAAATATTGCAGAACGTTTATTTTGCAACAAATTTTAAAATAGCGTTAGTTCTTTGTATGCCTCTCTGTGAAATATTTAACTATTCCTATATCAAATATCTGAACTAACGTTGGAAGTTCCTCATATATTTTTGGTGCCTCAGTACTAAAGTCCTCTTCTTCATCACCAGTCGGATCCACCGGCTCTCTGAGGAAATTAACAAAGAAAGTCTCCCCCTCCGGAAATTCAGTGATAACATCTGCTAATTCTTGGCTAGCGATCTTCCAAAACGTTGCAACAAACCAATCCTTATCGTCGAAAGTAGTGAACCTAGAATGTCCAGAATATTGTAATTTTTTGTAATGTTTATAGAATATTTTTGAATGATTTTCTACCACCATTATAATTTTAAATTGTTGCTTAATTGTTGTAAGTTCGATATATATATAATGTCATACAAATGTACTTCAATTGTTTTGATTTGTAATAAAGTATTTAATAGCACTATTAAGGACATTCGAACCTACCTATCTGAAATAACTCGCAAGCATTCATGGAACCACAACTTCAGTGCAGTCTTTATAGATGGGAGTTCTTCTCTCTTTATAAATAGAATGCCTTCCCAAATACGAGACAGATCTCGGAGATTGAAAACGTAATGAAACTTGGCTGGAGTTGGCAACATTTTTATCTGTAAAACATAAATATAATAAATTTACATGCACGAAGGATAAACATGCTGTAAAACTGAATTGTAACACCTTTGTATACCATGTTTAATTGCAAATAAATAACTTGCAAATATATATATAACTAAAAAATTAAACTAATTAGAGAATAAAAAGCACATAAATCAATGCTACTTAGTGATTAGTGTGGTAGTGACAATATTCGCTATGAAAGAGAAAGCGAATTGCCAAAGGATTTCAATACAAAGTTAAATGGTTATTAATATATGTATATATTTTTAAGGTTCTTGTACAATTTTTGTTAAAGAGTAATAAATAATAAATAAATAAATAAATAAATAATAGTAAGAAGAACTTCACATCCTCTGATGCCCTTTGTTTTATAAAAGTAAAAATAAACATATTCCCATTACCTTTGTCTGTTGCCATATAATACGCGTAACTCGCACAAGTCTGGGCATGAAGTCTACAATTTTCTTATCAAATCTGGTTTTACAAAAATACCCAGCGCTTATTGTTTCTAAAATAAGAAAGATATACAATTATGCAGGTATTTTCTTTAATCAAATTCATAATAGCATTTTATGTAGACTAGCAAATATATACCGAATTATGCATTTTGGGATAAATACAATGAACATGTCTGGTATTTTATAAGAAGTTGGCTTTTACATATACCACGATGTAATATTATAAAGATTCTATTTAATAACTCAAACCGTGTGAATAGCGCACAAATTTTCATACTTCTACAACTAAAATCTGGCATCGGTAACGAGACCGTCGTAATAATTCAGGGATATAAATATATTATCCATAATTTCTTATTAACTACACAACTTTGCGAATTGGGATAATTACCAAAGATTTTGTCCATCGAGACGTTGCTTGGCAGAGTGCAATTAAAAATATTAAATTGCCTTTTCAATCGAGGTGGAATATCATTACGACCGCCACCTATTCAAATAATTTATAAATTATGTGCTAGACACTCATAATAAATTCAACCTTAATTTTAATTTATGCACCATACCGGGATGAATCATAGCGCCAAACATTTGAATATCCGCTATAATAAAGAAGTCACCAGGTTTATCGAGAGAATAGAAGCCTCCACATTCCATCATTTGACGCACTATTTCATTAGTAACCTACATAAAAATTTAAAGTACACTTAGAAAACATTATATAAAGAAATCAATACATACGAAAGCTGTATATCAAGACAAAGAAAATGTTGTATTATTGCTCTGTACCTGATCACCCCATTCGTTAACCACGGGCATGTTGATATCGTCAACAAATACTGTCATAGCTCTGCCCCCAGGAGGGCCATACGTCATACCAACCCTCTTTTCCACGTATGACTCAATAATTCGCTAGAAAAAAATTGTTGTACTTCAAATATGAGATAAATAATGATAAACAAATAATAGAATAATAAAGCCTACTTGCAGTAATGACTCAATTGGGAAAAAATAAAAAAATACTAAAAAATAACTGCCAGCATTACCTGGAACATATTTGGTGTCGTAGCGGAAGAAAAGTTGATCATTTTAAACAGTTTGACTTCATTATCATATTTCGCCATATAACTTTTAAGCATAACCGTTTTGGCGGTACCCTGTTCCCCTATCAGCAGAACGGCCTTATTCTGTTTCGCTATTGTTTCGATCAAAAACGAGATACAAACATTATCAATATTAGGTACTAAGATGGACGCATATTCTGGTACACTGTCTGATGGATAAATATAATCCTCGACAATTTCAGCCCTAAGATAACGAAAAACGAATTAATCATTGCCATTTATCAGTATTCTATAGCATTATGCAAGATCCTTAAAACAATTCTAACCAATGTTGCCATACACCAGCTTCATTAACCATGTATTCGAAAGGCATGACCCATTCTTTAGATTTAGCCCCAGGCCAGTCCATTCTTCCGGGCAGCTTTGTCATAAATTCAGCCATTCGAGTGCGTGCGTCCAATTCGAGAACCGCACCCAAAGACCACATCATCGCAAAAATGAAGAGACGCTCGAGATGACGGTCCGTGTGCAACTCTAGAAGGTATTGGTTAAAATAAGAAGACGCTAAACGCATTGGGCGATTCAAACATATGCAGTATGGATAGTAAATACAAACTCACTTCCGCCAGGTATTTCAATTTGTAAGAGACCAATTAAAACATCAATGCATTGTCTGAAATATAACGTTGGTGATCATTATCTTATCAAAATATTAATATAATACACTTCATATATTTAAATCGTTATATGTAGTTACCTTATATAAATAGCTTCAAGTAATTTCATCTTTGCAGGCAGCTTTTGTTGAACAAATAGATGTACCTCATCATATACTTTATTAAATGCAGTTCGGAAACAATCGCTTTCTTTTGGTGATCGCTTTTTCAGCCAACCCTTTAAAATTTATTATTGATATAACCAAAATAACCGGCCCGTGTGTACATGTACTAATAATACATAGCTAGAAATATTGAACACGTAGTAATTGTCACGTAGACTCTTGTGTTACAAACGACGTATTACAAATACTTTACTATAACCAAATTTGCTGAAACAAAAAAAATGGATGAACTTATTTTTCTTTTTACCTCCAGTATTGGTTGCCATTTAAGCACAGAAGATGACAAAAACACCATCCCCATTCGACTGACTGTAGCTGGTGAAGCGTTATCCACGTTATCTGGCTCGAATACCAGCTTGCTGTTCTGGGCCATTGTTATACGGTCTCCGTTGGCCAATGTCAGAGTTTTGTTATCATCGAGAACAGAGTTGAGGTTTTCTATCCATACGGCATCTACTGGACCGTCTGCTCAAAGATAGTTACTGGTAATTAAGAACAACTTCATCAATATAAAAATTGCACAAAACCAACTCTTTCTTTTCAGATCATGACTAGTGTATTACTAGTCACTTTGTTGGAAATTGGATTACCCTTAGATATATAAATAAAAAAGAAAAAAAATGTTAATCTTTCGATCTACTTAGAACAATGTTATTATTATTATATGTATCACTCCAAGAGAAGGAACAGGTCCTCTTAACACAGGTATTACCTAGCAAGAGGGCCTGAGCCACAATCCACTTGTACAATAATGTAAAAACCTAAGAAATAAAGATTTATTTATTTATTTATATTATTCGTTCGAGACAATAGATATCAACTTTTATATTACAATATTTTTCAATATTCATTATTATATAGCATAATTATTTGCTAACCTAATACAATCCAGGTAGTATCCGACTTCTTCACCTTCAAGGCACGTCGCCACAAAGTGGAAAATATTCCATCTGTCCAGTCGTTGGTCGCTACATCTAACCGTCCAAACATTTGAGGTGCGGTGATTGCCTAAAGCAAAATCCAGTTACACAAAATACGTAAAAACGCACATTTAAATGTCTTATTGGGCAGCACCTTGGAATCAGAAATGAATTCTCAAGCAATGGTCGTCTTTTAACCGGGCTCTTTATTTTTTTCATTATTTTTATTAGATTTCAAATAGAATGGGACAAGGTTAATTCTGAAACCAACCTTGGGATTCATTCTCATTTCCTTATGCGGTTTACCGACTTCAGTGAGTGACGCCATCAGAGTGTGGATACAAGTGGTCTTGCCAGAACCAGTCGGTCCCATAGTCATCAACCCGTGACGCACTAGCGACGTCTCGTACAGTTGGATGATCTTCAAGTTCCAATCAGGATGATTGACCAACCCAGTTCGCTCCGTCACTAATGCTATTGCACGTTGCATCTCTCTGATGATTAGAACAAATTAGGCATCATCAAAGATTATCTATTTAAGACAAACCACTTTATAGTGTTTTTTTCACAAAATTTTATTTCTACCACCTGAGTTAACAAATGAAATAATTCATACTTACAAACATATTTCCAAAATTAGATTTTCGAATGTACTTACTTATGCACCGTTTGACTCAATTTAATTCCGGGAAACAGATCTTCAATTAGAGAGACGAATAATGGTTCATCTTCATCAACCAATTTGGATACGTTCATTTCCCTGTAAAACGTACGTGATAAACAAAATGAAATCAAAAATTTAATATTTCGTTGATAACAAATTTTCAGACTCTATTATTAATATTTTTAATATGTTACAAGCATTTATAAAGATAACATATAGTTACTTTAACACTCTCATCATGATATTTTCTTCCGTGCTCTCAGGATTTGCGCGTTTCTGTGAACCCATAGTTCTCAGCACAGATAAAATATTCCGAAGTCCAAAATCGTAATGCACTTGTTTTGACAATTGTTCCTCGCAAAGTTTATAGAGAGTGAAAAATTTACGTGCTGAAAATGAAGAAACCATATTTGTAACATCATAATTTAATACTAGAAGTATATTTTATTATCTTCAATTGTTTTGCATTTACCCAGTAATATGTTCTCTTTGAAACCACAACTGGCCAATTTGACTCTGATAATAATCTGTCTATCAGGCACCATCATGGCAACTGATCTAAATTGAATTTTCAAATTCTCCGGTAACTCTTGCCTCCCGGCATAACCGGGATTCATAGTAATGATAAATGCAAATTCTGGATTTAAACTTACAACATCGCCATCGCTAAAATTTTTAAATAAATTCCAAACATTATTTTAAAAAAATTGTTAAATTGAGAAACCTTTGATTATGCCATTTAAGAAATAAGAATATATAAAGCAAACCTGAAAATAAAGAATTCTTTTTTTTCTCTCCTGGCTGTTAAGCAAATATAAATCTGTTGAGCAGCTACAGACAGCACGGGAAGCTCAATTCGGTTGAATTCATCGAAACAACCCCACGTGCCGGATTGAGCCAACCCTTTGTATATACGACCCAAACCTATACAAATTTTCCAATTATTTCTTAGCCAATTCTTAATAATTTTCAATAAAAACCATCCAAATAATTTAACTAGAGATTTATAAGCCGAAGTAATCAATATAATTAAATATTTATACATCAAACTGTACCTAAACACATACCTACCACAAACTGTTTTTTTTATCCTACAGTGAAAGTACAGCAAGTCATAAAAATCATACCAAAAAAGAAAAACAAAAACGACCAAACACAAATCGCATTTACAATATTAGTATGAATGAACCTCTAAAGTCCATCTGGTCAGAGCAATTGAACACAATGACCAGTTTGCCGAGAGTCCGAGCCATGTCCTTAGTTGTCTCAGTCTTGCCCGTGCCCGCGGGCCCAGCGGGAGCACCGCCCATACTCATCCCGATCGCTTGCGACAGAGTTATGTAACAGCGATCTGTTAGTGGCGTGATTACTAAACGCTCAGTAATACCTAGGTATTCGTTCTGAAAATTTTAGGGCGATGAACTATCCGCAGTCAATTGATTTAAAGTTACCGTATAGGTTGCATGTCATAATCGAATTGTGGATCATTAACTGCAAGTACTTTTACTACTGCTATTTATGCATTAAAAGGAATAATAGGATTGTAAAAACGAAAATTAGTAAAATGTATAAAAACAATTAAACTGTATTAGCATGTGAACACATTTAAGATGAATACGCAACAACACGACTCAGAATCTTTTTCACGAATTTTATCTGGATTACAACATTTAAAGAGGAACACAAAATTTTACCTGATACAAAAAGTCGACATCAGTAATAGACACAATACAATCATCGCTTTCATCGAAATAGTAAAATCGGGCCTGTTTCTGCCATTCGAAATCTACGGGGCTCTTGATTCTCATTTTGACTAAATCGTCAAAAATATCCCTACAAAACAGAATACAATAACATTAAGTAATTAATCATAGAAAATAGTCGAATTAATATTGATAAAATAAAAATACCTTTGATGAACATGAATAGTGATCATAGTTTCCACTCTAGTTCTATCTAAAGGCACCAAGTCTGTTACGGTTTGGTCAATCAGGCCATTGAGTAAATCTAAATTCTTCTGGTTAGTTAATCTCATGATGAATCGATCAACTCTTGCCTTTTTGAGGGCATATTCAGCATCACTTGTCCACAATATCTGCATTCCTAATAGACCTGCCTACAAAGTTTAAAATTTTTAATACATTCAGTAAGTATCGCACTAATATTATATAAAATTTAAAGATTTTCAATATAAAGTAATTAAAATCGTTGTTTTCCATGATTGTACCTGTCCCGGGAAGTGCCAAAATCCAGAGAGGAATTCAAACTCAGGGTCTCCAGCCATTGTTTGTGCAATATTGGCTATGAAATTCCTTACAGTATCCTTCATTGTATCAAGTAAGGTATTGAGCCAAATCTTAAATATAACATAACAAAATAACAATTATAATTATTTTTATTTTATTTTAATGTTTTGTATAAAAACATTATAAATTCTTTTAATAACACATACCTCGACGCCTCCAATGCAAGTGACTGGGCGATCCAATGGAATAGTCTCACCATTGTCAGAGTTCATGCCAACAATTCTGTCTTTATCATCGAAGTCTACCATATAAATAGCGTCGAAGATACTTAACAAATGAGGCTTAAAAAAAATAAGATATTAAAACGAATAAACATGAATAAATCGTACAGAGCAGTATCGGTCAGTTATATAATCAAATTTTTCTTTGATTATAGTAAGTATCAGTTACTATAATTAAAGCAAATCGACATAACTGTTTCTAATATCCCTGTTAACTACCACAATAAAAAAAATCGGAAAATAAGCTTGATAGTCTGTAGTCAATTGTAAAAATAGCTAACTATTGATTTTATTGCTATTGAATAATTCATGAACTATTATAAAATCAACAAGATCAAAAAGCCTTAATATATTAAACACAAGAGCGAAAAATAAGCCACGCCAATTTTTTTTAACAAAGTGACAGCATATTTTAGCTCTCATAATACCTGAATAGAATGGGGATCGGACGCCTGACCGAGAATTTCCAAAAGCACTGGATCGGAAACGAAGAAGAACCGCGGGAAGATCAACCGCTTAGTTTCCAAGTATCCAGTCAGCGATTTTTGACACGACTCCAGTTGTTCATACAAATGCGGCAACAGTTGTTTGAGCGTATCATCCGATACACATGTCTCTACACAGTTCACGATGTCACGGGCTCGATACATTATTTTAACGTATGTTTTGTCGATTGTCTGAAAAGTATTTAAAATATAATTTCAATGATGAAATAAAGGAAATAAAAAGTAAACTCAAAAATCACAAAAAAATTAAATGATAACAAACTTAAATGATATATTTCTATTATTATTAAAACAAATCAAATAACCGCAAATCTCTTAGCTTCAGCAGGCAACTGCTTAGCGATGTCTCCGCCAACAAAGACGGCTTCTAGATACATCCACAAGTTTTGTACTTGCAACCACTTCTCCAATATCTCTGTGGTACCAACCAATTTGCTAATCCACAGCAATATATCTTTTTTAAATGGAGCATTATACCTGGTTGAATAAAATAAGGATAAAACGTAGCATGTATTTAAATAAATTTTATGAATATTTTAAATTATAATTCTATTAGCATTATAGAACTGTAATTAATGCATTTACAATTTACCTATTGGATGCTAAAGAATTCAAAACCATCAGAGAATCTTCAAGCATCGTAATAATATCTAGAGTATCCTGAGCTTTGATCAGTAACTCTCCTCTATTCTTAAATGGTGCGAATGTAAGATCGACAACTGCCCAATCAGCTATGATTTGTTTCAGTTTAGCCTCTATGTCCTTTTCTTTTACCGCACTGATACAGATATCCTAGAGCAGTATTAAAACCAAATTCAATTTAGACACACTTTTTTTTATTTCTAAGCTATTCTAGTAATCAGTAACAATCATTAACCTCCACGTCCTCTTTGTTTTGTAACAAAGGAGCTTCCATGACATTAGCTAATGTGAACGTGTCTGATTCCACGTCCAACACGCAATCTAAGAAAAACATTTGAAATAAAATATAATTTTATACAAACATAATTCAATAAAGTCGATTTAAATTTTTATAACGTATTTAAAGAAAAATTATGTTTATCTTATAGATACTAACTCATCAAAATCTCCAATCTTCGCCAATGCCGATCCTTCATAGATTTGTCAGCCATAAGCTCCAACAATGGGCACGTTTGGTTGAAGTCATCAATTTTGTTCTTCAATTCTATAAATGCTGGCCAATCTTTCATACCCCTCGGTAACTTGCGACACCTGTGTTTGAAATATGAAATATATTATCTGCATATCTGTTATTAATAGCAGAGCTAATAAATTAATGTGATCGCTCTAAAATTACCTTAGATCGAAGTCAGCTAATTGGGAAACAATTTGTTCAATATCAATTTCAACCCAAGGCGTTTCGAAATATCCATCGATCGAATTCATTACCGAAAGGTATAAACTATACCTATTACACGAAATAAACAGATTAATATTAGATTGATATAAACAGTATTATATCTAAATTTAAAATAGAACGTACATGAAAATTTTAATACAAAACAATTAACAGTATAACACAACTTACAGTTTGCTCAACAAATTGAACTCCTTCTTCTTCTGATGAAGTATAGGATAATCTTTTACTTCCATTCCAAATAATTTTTCACCATTCGAATACATTTCAAAACGTCTCCACAGTTCATCAAACCTCGACTGGAACATAATTACTCTGAAACATGATAAATTAACAGTTAAACAGAACATTGTATTAGTTTGAGAATAAACAATGAGTCCAAAAATGCATCACGAGATTTGAGACCTAACTAATCGTATCATAAAGCAAAAAGATTCTGATGCGACTATTAGCAGAATTGAAACCTAAATCAACTTACATTTCGTCAAATTGATACAAATGTATGTCTAAATTGTTTAGCCTTTCTTGATTTCAATGAAATTAAATTAATACAATAAGATGTATAATTTTAAATATTCTATAGTTCCAATTCTTACGCAAATAATATACCTGTCACTAGCTTCCTTGGCAGAAAGACCAGGTGTCATTGGTCCGAAAGCATCATAATCAGCATCAAATTTCAGTACATCTGAATTGAATGTTGCTACACCTTCAGTGAGCTCCTTTTGTAGGGGACCTTGCATATCCACTATGCGTTGTTGTACTTGTTGAGACTGAGGGAAAACAGTAGTTACATTATATACTAGCTATTCGCCCCGGCTTCGCCCGAGGAACAGACGTATATAGTCACTCAGCGAAATTGCAGCTTTCTTATGATGAAAGAATTTGTAAAATTGGTCCAGTAGTTTTTGAGTTTATCCATTACAAACAAACAAACAAAAATATAAATTCTTCCTCTTTATAATATTAGTGTAGACAAACAATCATTGCATGTAAAATTTACGTCTTGGTCATTGTAGTTGATGTTACGAGTATATGGATTATATAATCTAAGAATATTCTAATTCATCTGTACATTTTTAGTAAGGCCGGCCATTTCACCCAATATTATCAAGTCAAACTCTGAGCAAAATTCCTACTTCCTACTAGTATATATATTATATCCTACTAATATTATAAATGCGAAAGTTTGTAAGGATGTGTGTGCGTTTGTTGCTCTTTCACTCAAAAACTAACCGTTGAACCGTTTGCAACGAAATTTGGTACGTAGATAGCTGGACATCTGGAATAACATATAGGCAACTGGTTATCCCGATATTCCTACGGGATACGGACTTACGTGGGTGAAACGCGGGGCGCAGCTAGTATGAATATAGGACATTATAAAGAAAAATATTACCAATGACACAAATAAAACACTGACGGACTTACAGTTAGTAACATATTTTGGAAAGCATATCTTAATCCGTATACCATATCTATATCATCTTTCGGAATATCGATATTGAAATGACTGAATGTCGCATAACTCTCTTCAATAAGATCTAACTCCATGTCCATTCTATAAAATGATAACATCTTTTAAAAAATTAACCACTTATGTGTAAATAATATATATCCTTTATGCATTCTTTCATTAGATAAAAAGTATGTTAAAGTTATATCCTGATTATCACAAACACAATTAATATAATTATAACGTGACGTGAATCAATTGTTTTTGAATTGAATAACTTAGAAACGAACAAACAAATAAACAGACACTTTCTTTTTTATGTCTGAGCTGGTGGTTCGCCTGATGGTAAGCGATCACCACCGCCCATGAACATTCGCAGAGGTAGTTCCCCTGTGAATGCGCTACCTGCTTTTAAGGAGTAAGGAATAGGGAAAGGATTGATGACTGGAAAGAAGGAATCGACTGGGAAGGGTCAGGAAAAGGAAACGGACCTCCGGCTCCCCCACTCACCGTACGAAACACAATAGCACGCTATTATTTCACGCCGGTTTTTTGTAGGGGTGTGGTACTGGTGTGCGAGCTGACCCAATTCGTGCCGAAGCATGCTCGACTCTAATAACAATGGATACAGTACCCAATAAATTCCTCCCGAATCGATTCAAGACAGAGCATAGCGACTCGTACATCATCCAGATCTTTGATTTTCTTGCTCATAACTTTCATTTTATCCTTAATAAAGTTCATTAGTTTATCCACTCGCTCTTTGTAGGCGTGACTTAACAATTTACCAAGAATCCTTTTCCACTCAATCGATTCAACGTGCAATGCCAACTTCAGATTTTCTAAAAATAATAATCTCACTTAAACAATACACTTATCAAGTTCTACTCAGCTTTTTATTCACGTTAACCCGTATTTATTTGATCATAAATAATATATAAATTAGGTAGAAATTGAAAATTTTAAATTGCCTACTATTATAGCTACCTAAATTAATTTGAATTGATCCAACAATATGTCGTTCTGGCAAATTGAGAACTTCTTCCGTCTGTGCCTCGTATTTCTTTAGCATATCTCGAATTATAACATTTAGTGGATTCGAGTCCACAAAAGCTTGAACTTGCTGCACTCTGTCTTCCGCCCATAAATGAGAAAATTTTCCATAGATCTAAAATAAACAGAAGGCGGTAACATTTCAAGTATAAATATAAAACAATTCGATTTTATTCGAAACTAGCTTTACTAGAGATGTCCTTTCTAGGTTCTCGAACCATTTTGTACCATATTTCATGCGAACAGAGTTAATATTAGAAGAGTTAAATTGGCATTTATAATAATTAGTAGCGATTACATACTACAAGAAGTTTTTCGATATCCGGTTTGAACATATACATCATTCCTTGCAAAGCCATGACCGCCCGAACTGTGTCTTTATGTTCGGATACCATTCGGAAGTAATTTCTTATCCCTGTCATTGTTGATCCTGATCTCGAACCTGGCAAAATAAAAGGTATATTCTCATCGTCATAATTATAATTATACATTAATGATCTATAAACAAAAAAAAAGTTATTTAATGTAATCTGCATAATATCCTTATTTCATAAATACCTAAAACTATATTATACCATTATATAATTTCTATCATAATTCTTAAATAGAGTCACCAAAGAGTAGCAACGGAAAAATATTAATTTTAATAGGAAAAGTCAGAATATGATGGAGTATTTCCACAATACTTTTAAGGGAAACATCGACAAGGCTTACTGATACTTCTAGTGGTGGACAGACTAGACATGGCTGCCATTTTCTCTTTCTTGATTTGTTCTTGCTGACCCCACATGAAGACATTGCGATGTATATCCATAATGCAATTTAAGACAACCTGCGGAATTCCGAATTGATCACAAAAACACTAGTATACTCAAAAAACTATTATCAACCCATAAACTACTTTTGTGTAAATATTAATTTATACCTGAGAAAAAGCAGACTGTATTTCTTCCAAAGTTGGTTTTATCAGTACTCTTGGAATTTGAAGAAACATCATTGATAACATCAGTGGTTTCAATTTCTTCTGTTCTTCAGGGTCTGTTGTCATTGTTAAAAAGCTGAAATAAAACAAAAGTAATAGAAACTTTAATACGATATTTGGAAGGAAAAGCCTACACTTTATATACAACTTACCTAGAAACAGACGCTCTTTTTCTTAATAAATCTAAACTTTGTCTGGTACATTTTATGAGAGCTTCCACGCACTTAGTGGCGAAATAAGCAAATAACTCGTTACATTCATTAATCGCGTGCATTGGTTCGAAACGATCTGGATTCTCAATCTCCAAAAACGCTGCAATGAAAAACGAGGTAATCTGTTCAATTTGTACTGAATTAAAGAGCTATAAATAGGATAAGATAAGAGTTCTACAATGCATTATTAACAAGTATAGAGGCCACTTAATGATTTCACTAGCTGTTCGCCCTAGATTCGCCCGTGGTACACATAGAGCCTATGTCATTCAGTGAAGTTGCAGCTTTCTAAATAAGTTTTAAAATCGGTCCAGTACTTTTCGAGTTTTATCCATTACAAACAAACAAACAAACAAAATTACAGATTATTCCTTTTTATAATATTAGTGTAGATTAGTGTAGATGAAATGTGTCATTTGTCTAATTGTATTCTGAATGTACCCGCATCTTCAGGAAAGACTCGTGTGGCAGAGGTCACTTGCTTGAGAGCTTTTTCAGTATCCAACCTGCAATAAAATACAAAAATAATTAATTAATACCTATTGCATGATGTATGGGAATATTAATACAAACCAATTGTTCTTCAAGTCTTGGATTTGTTTGGATGGTACACTGTCCAGGAATTTATTTATAAGCTCAATCACAGCAAGCTCTGCATTCCAAGATTTTTGCTGCAAATCGCTTGCTGTAAACGAGCGAGATATACGTAAAAATCAGGACATTCTGTTAGTAATCATTACAATTAGCACACTCTTCTTTTCACATTGCTGAATTACCTATACTTCGTGTTGCAAAATATTTTATTACAGTTAATCAAAATATTCTCAGCTTCAAATTTACTATCAGTAAGTATGTCATATTTACCTATCTCATCGCGTCTCACTAAGTTTTCTTCATAGAAAACGGTTGGGTCCACGGCTTGTTCCGGCAGATATAGTAATAATGTTTTAGTGATAGATAACAAAATTGCATCAATACGTGCTTCCTTCATATCTACGACCTATAAATAAATGGTTTTTATACTCTCCCAATTACCAAATTTCATTACTTTTTTAATCACAGAGTATTCCGAGGAAATCAGGCAAGAAGAAATACCTCTTTGACAAATAGATCGACTTCGTCTAATACTTCCTCTATTTTGTCGCAATAAGCGGGTATTTCTAGCGCCGTCCAGGTGATAGTCGAGAATCCTGGTTGAAACGCTTTTTCTAATTTTACAAGCTGTGCTCGGAGCAAAGGCAAATACAATTTTGGCATACTTCTAAAATAATAAAATAATAATTGTACGGATTGAAACGTTATTAAGCTGTGTGCAATATGTATATAATGGTTTACCTTCTTATTTGATCATTTCTGTCAATGAGAGATTTTATTCTTTCAAAATTGCTGAAAATTTTTTCTTTGCAATATGCAACAATTTGTGCTG
This sequence comes from Zerene cesonia, assembly GCF_012273895.1. NCBI lineage: Eukaryota > Metazoa > Arthropoda > Insecta > Lepidoptera > Pieridae > Zerene > Zerene cesonia. Next base: position 2,524,528 of record NC_052111.1, on the reverse strand, counting down.
CATCAGGTACACCTACAAAAAAATTCATGAGAAACAGATCCGAAAATACACAAAGGAAAACAAACATACACGAAAGTACAAAAATCCCGTATTTATAGTCGATGAATTAGTCCCAAATAAACATATAATCGAGTAGCCAGTAGGTACATATACGAATACCAAGATACTAAAAAAAATAAGTTAAACCACTGCGCTATTAGATGGCCTACCATGACGCCTTAAAGCAGGGGCAAATCCAGTGTGGGAAAGTGATGACGCTACACAACCTATACCTATAGCTCTGTCTTTAACTCGCGCTGCAATTAGTTTAAGACCTTTAAGACGTAATAGTAACAGCCCAGGTCACTAAACTATTCAACTTACTCAAACCCAATTGCCACATGTATTCCACTTCTCGTATACACTCAGGGATATATACGCTGAAGTTGACAATATACCGATTAGTAACAGGATGCCGAATAAGCAATGGTGCTATTAGACCAAGACGAACCTAAAATTATAAAAAAAAAAACATAAAAATTCCAACAAATTAAAAGGTTACGTATCGACATTCTTTTGGGCGGTAGTTTTAAGAACAATTTCCTAACAAACACATAATGAAAAGACGCGGGTTCGAATCCCGCCTCGTGATATATTTTTTTCTATTATTTCAAAATTTCTCAAACATGTGATTAATCATGTCGGTCGCCTGAAAACTCACGGAGTTACGAGGCAACAAAACCCAAAAAAATACGGTCCAATTCAGAGCCTCCTTTGAATTTGTAGATCGGTTAAAAATAAAAACATTAAATTACCATATGTATATGTTCTATTACTCACCTGGCCGACATTTTCAGCCCAAGCACTGTGATAAATGAATTCAAACTCGGTAAAAACAATAGACATTACATTATACAGTTTTATACATCTTTGGGTGTTCTGGAAGTTTTAAATGTAAGTAAATTGATGGCTTTAAGTTTGAAAGTTCGTAAGATAAAACTCAGCTTCAACTTAAGATTAGTAGTCTTCTAAAATTTATCTTCAATGCAACTTTGACTAAACTTTGTCGTTGCTTTTGTTGTCATTGCTTAATTATTTAGGGATAACATATAGAATTATCACCAAGACCTAGATTTCTTGAATAAGCTTGGGGGATCCTAAGCTAATTCAACAAAACAAGGCCATTGTTCACCGTGACAAACAAACATGGTATAGAATCTCGGGAATATAAGCGTTTTGTATAATCCTCCAAAAATGCCTTTTTTATAGATACTAATAATACGTACCATATGAGTTATAACTTCATGATGCTTCATAAACTCTTTCATTGGCCCTTTAATATTCTTATCGTAAAATCGAATCCACATAACTCTACCGGCCACGGGAGGCATGTTCCTTGGTAGTTCAGGATTTTCGCGCTCTTCGTTATAACTGTTATATCGAACGAACTAACTTATACAAGTATAATATTATACTAATGTCTTGACAATACCAAAATACTCACATAATCTACGCCATTTCTACTAATATATTTTTATTAGAGATGGCGTAGGGTGCACCTTATGCACATAAAACGAAAAAAGTAGAAAAATTCGATTAATGAGTATCATGGGTAACTGAGAGGTCAGGTATTGCCACGATTTCGGTATCGCAAAAGACGCGGGTTCGATAGAATTTTTTCTTTCCTTAAAATCATACATAGAAATATATAAAATGTACCGATCACGTATAGCCTCGATTTCTGCAGTGTATGTGCTTATTAAATCATAATACTGATCTTCCAAATACAGACAATCTAATTTCAACGTCTCGAATCTTGCTAAGAGATGTAATGCAATTTCTGTTGTTGGACATTTATTAACACTCTACAAAAATTGAAGATTAGTTTAATTTATATTAAATTATTATAAAATTTCAATTAATATAATAGTGAAACTTACAGCAATCATGAAATTTTCAAGCAATATCTCTTGAGTAGATACTCCATCTTTATAAATTTTGTAGTCTTTATCAAAATCTGGTCGCCTGCATTATAATTTGCGCATTATAATAACAAAAAATACATTTTTATATATTATGTATATTATTATATTCACATAATTTATATTCTAGCATGTACCTATGATCTAACGCATCATACGTCTTAGAAGAGATTGCCTTGAACAGCTTATTAAAATTTGCTGCATATTCTTCGATTCCTTCCAAAGTTGTTTTGTTTAAAACGTAATATGTGATGTAAGTTTGAAATAGATCTATTATCTAAAAATATAATTTATAGTATATAATTTATATTATAGTAATTTTAGAGTTTATAATATTTTTATATATATTATCAGGGTAATTGTAAAAGGGTAATTGGAAACAATTCTCAATATACTTTTTTTAACTATGTTTAAATACTGCTTTATCTAATTTGTCAATATTTTTATTTATATAGTACCTATGAAAATTTATTAGATTTAAGTTTTTTTAACGTTTTTCAATCAGAGAAAAAATTTTCAGGATAATTTTCCAATTACACACAATTACCCCAATTGACCCTATATGTCACATGTATGTATATTTGGGAGCTCTTGTAAAGGTTCTCAGTAATTATTTAATGTTTAAAGTTTGTATTACAATTATCGATTTAATTATTGATCTTAATCGAGTCGTAAAAATAATGAAGTTTAACAAAAAATATCCGTAGCAGATGTGTTAATGAAAAAACAATGGTTTGTATGTTTGTGTGTATACTTGGTATCGAGTCTTTAATACTTACCTTTAGTAAACGCCTCCTAAATGTTTCAAATTTACCAAAAATATACATCTCCGAACAATCAAATGGCCTCTCGTCAGCCGCCTCTCTCATTTCTTCCTGCGTATCGCTGTAGCATTCCCGGTAAAAGCTATATAAATTCAAACATAACTGCAAATTTAGGGAAAATTATGAAATTATTTGCATAATATATTAAATGTCAATACGAAAAAAAATGAACAATTGAAATAAGAGAAACATGCTTAGGTACTCTAATAATTTTGTTTAACATAAATCGTTTTCAAAATGTCAGAACTAAACCAAATTTAAATGGGACCACATGGGAAGTAACAACTTAAAAAGCAGTCGAATCGATGACCTCCTCCTTTTTTTGAAGTAGGTTGAAAACAACACGTACTCCTACATATTTTACCCAAGTTCATCAGACCTACCTTCGATTTTTTAATAAAGTTGAGTTTATCCTGATTCCAAATCGTCTTCCTACCGTTGTTCGTCAAAAAGTCCATACACATGTTCAATATCTGATTGGTAACCTTTACCAGCAGGGTGGATATCTGCTTGGTTGTGTTATAGTAACGGGATGTGGCGAATACCATTCGGACGGTGTATAATAAGCCAGGTATAAACTGTTGCATTGTTAAAGGATCACATCTGGAATGCATTTGAATATGAAGAAAAGAGTGATGTGAAGCTTACTTAGCTGATATTATAGGTACGATTTTGTAAAGATATTCATACAAATGCTTTCTTCGGTAATATTTTGGTACGCTTTTTAAAGACTTAAAATAATCATCGTCATACTCAACTGTCTAAATCTAAATAATCATTGATTGTTGAATCTAATATATAAAATTTTCGTTGCCATGCTTCTCCGAAACTTGATCTTGATCGGCGGTCAAGCCGATCAAGATCAATTTTGATGAAATTTTTTGTGGTTATCCGGTATCTATGAGAATCGGCCAACATCTATTTTTCATACCCCTAAATGATAAGAGTAAAAGAGAACAGCGTTTGCCGGGTGCAGCTAGTTAATTTATAAAAAAGTCTCAATTTAAGTTTAAAAAAGGCTTACATAATTAGGTTTATAACAAACGACAGAACTGGGTAATTTCTCGATTTATTTTTTGAGGGCATTACGCAAAAATGTATACAGGCAATATTCTATTATAAAAGAATTAATTACCGGTATAATGGCTCACAATACTTCTCCAGGGCATATAAATATTTAACATTATCGTAAGCTTCATTGTAAAAATCTGTAACTTGGTTATCTAAAGCTCTCCATTTCTAAAATGTTATATTGTTTTATAATTTTTCTTCAAATTGTTTAAATTTAATTATTCCCTTATTGTACAATAACTACTACAACAAGATCTACTAGGATTATTCTATGAACAAGACACTATTTAACGTATTAAATCAATATTATATCTGCTAATAACACATAAGGCACTTAAAATGAATTTTTTATTTGGTTACCTTTATAAGTTTGGATTTAGCTCGAATAAGAGTATGAATATACATTTGACAAGGATCACTTTTAATGTGCTCAATTATTGATGTAAAAGTTGTGAGTTGTCGTCGCCAATGATCCAGTTCAGCTAATGGGCCGATATTCGAAGGCTCACGACGTAATTGTTGGCTTTGGACTAGGACCTTCAAATAATATATATATTTTTACATTAAAAAGGTGAAATATTCCTATGTTATTTACCATATAATAGTTGCTATTTATAGGATATATAACACATCCTGAACAAACTGAAGCAAATTATTATTAAAGATATGTTACCTATATCCTATAATTAAATTCAAGTTAGTGCCTACAAATAATAAGATACAACGTTTTATCTACATTGTACCATAGTTATCTGTTTATTCCACTGCTTCACATAAGAACAAATTTCTTCGAGAACATGTGTTTTAGTGATGGCCAATTTCATTTTTTCGGCATCAGCTAATTCTTCTTCATACAACGATAGGTTTATCTTGAACTTTGTACAACAGTCCAAATCTATTTTTGTTTCTGAATAAAAATCAACAAACGTTACTCGAATACTAAATCGAATTTATATTAATGTATTAAAATGTTGAAATGTTTTTTTTATAGCAAAACTAACGGAACTCTAAACACAAATTGTAATAATCAGAGAAATTTAGTATATTTTATTTATAGTAACTCGATAGTCAAAAAGACTATACATGGTACTCTTATTTAATACCATCGAAAGCTTTTAAGCCAAAACTACCTTAGTTATAACGACAATACACATTTGGATTAAAAAATAAATTAATAGCTATTTCATAAGATTTCTTTATAAAAAAAACGCAAAATCCTTACTCTCAAGATAATCAGTAAAAAGCATTATCTTCGAAATGTACGTTTTTATTATATCTGAACTTCTGGGATTTGGTGGATTCAAGTCTCCCCATGCCTTACACACATTAAGGGCTGGTATGTAAACTCGCTTCATCGTTCTAAATATTCCTGATACAACATTCTCGTTTTCTTGATTCATGTCAAAGAACACTAAGTAATAATCCTGCAAATAATATTCTGAAGTAGATACCTGTGATATTTTTCTGATATGGGAACGTAAATTAGTTCTAGCTAATGCAATTGATATTTTTAATGCTATCAAATAATTTCTACTCTTTGTTAAAAACTTAGGCATAGGTACCTCAGCAACATTTTTAGTATCAATTGCTTTATTTTTAATTCTGTACATGCCAACACACATGCCCTCAGTCCCAATAGTAGCCGCATCAGATATATAAGTTCTCTCCATTCTTCCTTTTTGATTTGGTATAAAACGGCCAGATTCTATTAAAAAAGACAGTACATTTGAAAAATCCCACTGAGAAAAGATTTAAGAAACTATCCCATGAGAAAAGAAAAATAATAAATGACGAATAAAATAACGTTTATTTTTATTTTACCCATTTTTAATGGCGGCAACCACGCATCACAAAGAACTATACAATTTCTGCCGCCTTCAGCTACTGCACTATCCAAAAGATCGATGTGAATATCAGCGTCATATACTCCTTCCTAAAATGAAACACCCAAATGATCCGTTTTGCTTATTAAAATGTTTAGAGGTGTATTCTTTTTTTCAGATTATCACTTCCTCCGTGGAATGAATAGTCAACCATGTAACTAACCACATTTAATTATAAATGTTCTAGGTCCTTATTATTAAATTTTTTAGATTATTATTACTCTTAACTATTAGCTATCTGTTAGTATATTACAATCAACACTGACTACTATTATTTAATTAAAAATAACTAGCTGCGCCCCCCCGTTCACCCGCGTGAGTCCGTATCCCGTAGGAATATCAGGATAAAAAATAGCCTTTATGTTATTCTAGTTATCCAGCTATCTACGAACCAAAGTTCATTGCAATCGGTTCAGTAGTTTTGCGTGAAAGAGAAACAAACACACACACATCCTTACAAACTTTCGCATTTATACTTTACTTTACATATTATAACTGGAATAACATATAGGCAACTTTTTATTCCGATATTCCTACGGGATACGGATTTACGCGGGTAAAACCGCGGGGCACAGCTAGTTTGTAATATTATGCAATATTATTGCGTTGAAACTGCCAAAGGAACACAGATAAATGAATCCTTTATTTGGTTTTTTGAAAACATTTCTCCTGAAGTCTATTCAAATGCACGCAAAAACTAATAAAGAGATTTGGTGCGATTTTACTGAAAAACCAGAAACACGTTTTTCGTCGAGGAACACGTGAATTACCACGACAGCTATTAAACCATTTTCCATACAAAACTCGCGTTTTATTTAATTTGGTTCTCGCTTGATGGTAAGCGAGTCTGAAAAGAGTGAGGACAGGGATACGACCCTTCGGCTCTCCCACTTCCCAAATGAAAAACGTGAAACAGAAGTATGCTACTTTTTCACACCGACTTTCAATGGGGGTGTTGTACCTTTCCCGGTAAAAGCTGGTTCAATTCGTGCCGAAGGGTGACTCCCACACTCAATAAGAATTCACTCAAATATCAATATATATTTGTTTACGTTTTGTTTAATCATTATCGTGATGTCTTTAGAATGCCACGGACCTACATCGCGCGATTGCGCGTCACGCTTGCATGTTCCTGATACTTTAAACGTGGTAACACTAGTATTATAGGAGAATTGTATTTGTTTTGTATGAATAATTGATAGTTATAAATCAAGTTTTATATAAAAATATGTAAAACGACATTTCTATGTCCATAGTTGTAAATGTAGAAAATATAAAATATTTTTACCAATACATATTCAATAGATTTATCTAAGATAGACGCAGCATTTTCCAACAAAAATCTATGTTGTGTCTTCAATCCTCCAGCTCTGTTATTGCGAGCTTCTTTGGCTTTTGCCTAAAAAAACCACAAATTTAATAGAACTTTAAATAAAACGAATGTATATCATTTCGGTATTTAATTTACTTGTTTGTCTTTGTAGGACTCATGAGCCAATGCCAAAGTACTCATAGAAATCTTGCTCTTCTTCTGAATATCTTTTAAACGTGCACTGACATCAAGAATTGCTTCCAAAGCTGTTCTATCTATATCAAGTAACTCATCCGCATCTTCCTGAGCAGTTTGATATATTGATTGCTTCCTTGAAATTCTTCTCGCGATCTCGTCTATTTTCACTGCAGTATGCTCAACATCTGCTGTATCTCCTTCCCCAGCTGCTGCTTCAGCAGCCTCGGCATTTTCAGCATTTTCAGGTGCCTCTGCTGGGGCTCCACCAGCTTCTTCTGACATGGTTTGTGCTACATATATTAATAAACTATAAAAAATATGAAGATAATATAACAACTACAATAATTATTTTTCTTTCTCAATATTTAAAACCTAAAATAGTACACCTTCTATCTATAATAACAATCAGTTTCTGAAACCAACAAACAAATCTGCGTCATTAATCAAAACAAACATTCTATCTTTAAAATTTTGAATTACGTTCCAAAATTGTGATATTTTTATGTATTACAAAATCGGAAAATCGTCATTTAAAGTACTCCATATACATATAATATAAGCTATAAAAATTAAAAAAAAATCTAACTTGGACTCTATAAGTATATCTATATATATTAAGTTTTGTTGTTGGTATTTATCAAATGCATGAAAATTTAGAAACGTCAATTTTTCAATTAGTATTTAAATTTTAAAAACGTATCATTTAGTTACGAATTTCTGTGTAGTATTTTATAGAGCAATAGTAACGTGGTACGTATAAACTGTATTAGTAGATCACAGATGTGACAGTTAGAAATCATAAAAAAGACAGATGACATAATATAATATAAAACTTTTGTGCGGGAAAAACTAAAAAAATATTATGTCCTAAAAAGTAAACGCTAAACAGTAGTTAGTATCAGTTAAAAGAAATTGAAACTTGAAATGAAGAGACTGGATTGTAATAACTACTAACTTAAAATTTTCCAATTTTATAACGATATTTAGTATTTACTAAAATGAGACGAAATTGGCGAGGACGGTATAAAAATAACTGGAATCGAAGAAACAATGCACGAAACTCTACAGACACCAGCAGTGTTAATAATTCTACATCTTCAATTCCTATATCTAATAATTCTAGTTCAGTTAGAGCTCCAGCAAATCGGTTACCTATTGTAGTGCCAATAAATTCAGGAACAAATGTATGGAAATTATATTTTCCTACAGAAGGTTTGTAAAAACTGAATATTATTACAACAATATCTGAGTACTAGCATTACTATACAACTATACAAGAGATAAATGTTTTACTTGCAGAACAGCCAAGTGCAGAAGTTGCACCTCATATACAATGCTTTAAAAACTTTATTAATAAAAATAGAACAATTTTTGATTTGGAAAAAATTGACCAAACCAGAAGTGTTCCTTTGGATATACAGAGTTTGCTAAATGATGAAGACTTTAACAACCGTTGGTCTTCATTTCAAACAGATTTATTTGAAAAACCAGAAATGACATTACATTTGTTGGAGTTTTGTTTACATGAGGTTTGTATAATACATACATACTTAAATCTCTAATATAACTCAATACTTCAATCATATTTCTCTTTATAGGTAGTAGCTTAAATAAATTGAATATTGTTATTCCAGAGTCTTAAATGTGAATCTAGCATAAAAGTTAGAGTTTTTAATCATCAACCAGTAATACCTATCAGTAATTTAAAGGTCAATTATTTTGGTGAGTCTCACAACATTTAATATTTCTTATACCATATCATGGTATATTGTGCATTTTAATTCTTTTCATTCATTCGGTTAATTCTTTATTCCAGGCAAACTTGTAACAATAAAAGGAACTGTTATAAGAGTAGGTAGTGTTGGCCTGATCTGCACATCAATGGCTTTTGAGTGTAGCAGCTGTCATAGTATACAAGCTGTAATGCAACCGCAGGGGGTGTTTACTGGTAAATACTCTTTGCTGAGACCTATCTGGAGATAATTAGCATTTGTTGATGAAGAAAATAAATGACAATGTGATTGTTAAGTATTTTTTGTTGCCCTGTTATTTCAATAAAATATCCTTACAAAAACAAACATTCAAGCATTGCATATTACAATACATGTCTACTTTGCTTACTTTTGATCACACAGGGTTATAAAGGTTTATAATAATAGTGGTTTGTTGGCAAATGTTAATTTTATTCATTTGCCTATATAAAATCATAGAACAGGAATTTCCTAAAAAATATAACTTGCATCATCTCATCATAATTAAATATAAAGTGCAGTATCTACCTGTTTATTTTTGAAAAATAAAGTGTTTGATGTAATAAAATTTTTCAGCACCAAATTTTTGCCACAACTGCAAAAGCGGTCACAAGTTTGAACCTCTGCAGTCATCGCCATTTACAAATACAACTGATTGGCAAGTTGCTAAGATACAAGAAATACAGTCACAGGTATAAATTGTATTACTTATATTAATGTACTAGAGTTGCCTAGTAATGACAATAGTGCTCTATTCTACATATTGTACAGAAGGAACACTCTGTAATATATAAGGACACTAAATTTTAAGGAAAGTATGTGAATGACAAAGCCTTTGAAACAGTTACTTCAGTTAGTTTAGTAATTTAACGTTTTTTAATTTTACGGATTTATATACCATTTATATTTTATTTTTAACAGACTAAGTTCTAAATTATTATATATTTAATTTATTTTACCGCGGCTTTGCTCGCATTCGTATTATACATTTAAACCATTCTCGTATCCACTTGAAGACGCACACAATAAACATCATTAAAAATATTCCAGCAATGTAATTGTACATATTTCCATATTCAGAGTTTATCCGGCACAATTCCAAGAAGTGTTGAAATAGATCTTCAAGGTGATCTTGTTGGTACAGCTTGCCCGGGCGACGTCCTTTCTGTTACAGGCATTGTACAGGTAGAGAAAATCACTGTTATCTTTTAATATCATTGGCAATTTATGTTGTAAATCTTTCTTTCATAATCAAGTTTCAAATGCGTTAGCTTATTTGCTTAAAATCGTAACATTATAAAACATAAATAAATATACATCTACGCGAGTTATTCATAAAGTTTATGTTTCCAAAATTATATTACAAGCATAGAATATACAATATTATTTTGTCAGTAGGTCCGAGGTGAAAGCAAAGGTGGTGAGGATGGCAAAAGAGCTGCACGACTGCTACAACTGTATGTTGAAGCAGTATCTATTCACAGTCAAAGGAATTTGAGCAATCCGACTCTTACTTTTACTTTGAAGGATTATTATGCCATACAGGTATATGAATCTTGTATTAACTTCATTCTTGTAAATGTAGTCTATATTAATGAAGTTGCATGTGTATTTGTATTTATATCAATTTAAAGTAATGGTAGTCTCTGTAATCTGTTTATATAAATATCCCATGAATTTATTAATTTTCCAGGAAATCCATGCATCAGAAGATGTATTCAGGCTTCTAGTACATTCTCTATGTCCAACTATATTTGGACATGAACCTGTCAAAGCCGGTCTGATACTCGGCTTATTTGGTGGTACAGAACAAGAGAATGGCTCAAGAAGTAATCCACATGTGTTGGTTGTGGGGGACCCTGGCTTGGGGAAGTCTCAATTGTTACAAGCCGCCGCACATGCAGCCCCTAGAGGTAATAAGTAATACGTATTTATGTGTGGAAAGTATTTATTACAAGGTATTTGTGAAAAATCACTAATTAATGAAAATATTTAAAATATATAAAATAAATTATACTGTCACATACATGTCGGAGTACCCGCTCGAATATTAACGAACGCAAGCGCATGACTCACGAGTTACGCTTGGACATGGCCGTTGGAGCGTGCGGGCGTTCAAGTATTGGAGCTCGTGCCGAGCGGACGGGTCTGCTTGAGTCCCGACATAAGCTTGGGTTATAATTTGTTATATGAAGAGAAGTGTTTTCTGTGAATTGAGTGATGCCTAATGTGGAAGATATAATCAGCCCTCTGAGCCTTATACTACAACCGCAGCTGACATACATAAGTTATAATTTTCTGATTTACTAGCTTCTCTCCGAGACAGGTAGAGTAGGATTGATTGCTGCATCAATATTTTACTTCTGCCCTCTCTCTCATCTATTTTACAAGTACAATTCTATGTTGACACAAAAGTAATTTGTTGTTAATATACATTTTTAGTAACTTCTCTTGTATCTTGATGGTGTATGAAGTATCTTCTTAAGCATAACTGCTTAGAAAAAATTACAATATCCATTCTTTATCCCTGACCGCATTAATCATGACATTTTCATTTGAAACGATTTTTTATTGTATAACTGAGTGACATGATTTATATTTTTCTTAAATCCGAATTTTGTATGAATGACTAGTCTATAATGCATAAAATATTTCCAGGTGTATACGTGTGTGGAGCGTCAGCATCAGGCGGTGGTCTAACTGTAGCCCTCGGCCGAGAAGCCGGCGGGGACTTCGCCCTCGAGGCAGGTGCTTTGGTCCTCGCTGATAATGGCGTGTGTTGCATTGATGAATTGGATAAGGTACATAAATACATAATCTATCTTATCGCTTTATACACTTTGAGTTGGTGTGTAGGGTTTATTATGTTTCACAAAATCGACGGGTCCTTAGTGTGTAGTGTAGTGTTAGTACATAGTGATTTAAAAAAATGGAATAATACAGTATAATTTTTTTTTTTCGAAGTCAATCTCGTGACTCCTGCGGTGTTTTTCGATGGTCCTAATAGTTCCGGATTTCACTGACGTCTAGTTGAAAAAAAAAATCTGTATATTTATAATCTCTACATATAAAAAATTCTCATGTCACAGTGCTAGTTACCATATTCCTCCGATTTTTACGTAAGTGAAAGTACAGTTAATAATGTATTATAATTGTTTTATAGATGTCGAGCCACCACAGTAGTTTATTAGAAGCGATGGAGCAGCGACGTGTGAGCGTCGCAAAAGGGGGGGTAGTTTGCAGTCTGCCCGCGCGGGCCACTGTACTGGCTGCTGCTAATCCTGCTGCGGGGAGTTATAATAGGTTTAATTTTCATGTTCTTTGACTCATTAATTCTTAGTTATTTTAAATATATAGTCTTTAATAATTAAAACCTGATCTTATTCGTCATGAACAGTAAAATTATTTTTGAAGGGAATGGTACAACACAATACAGCTAATACTAAGCTGATATTTGATAATGGTACAGATATTTTATTTCACGAAGTCCGTTGACTATGAATATTGTAAGGTCTGTACGTGCACACTGTTTAAATATTATATTATTTTGTATTTGATATTATCTGAAAGCTTCGTATTGTTGTTGTTGTTGTAAATTTCATTAAAATCCGTTCAGTGTCTCAGCTTGATTGACGGACAAACATCCAAACACCTTTCATACTTATGATATTAATGTGATAATTTCCTATTAATTAATTTCAATTGCAGAGCTAAAACAGTGTCAGAAAATTTAAAATTGAATTCAGCACTACTCTCCAGATTCGATTTGGTGTTTATACTTCTGGATCAACCTGATGAGGTATGACTTTTACTGAATCGTAAATAACATTATGATAAAACAACTTTGAAACAACTCATAACGATAATTTATTTTTCTTAGAAAACAGATGCTATGTTATCGGAGCATGTATTGGCGTTACATTCGGGTCCAAAAGGAAAGAAAAGAACTATTACAAATTTTGATGCTTTCAACACAAGTTCTACTCAGAATAATAGTAGTATGTCTTTAAGGTCTGTTCTGTTATAAATCAAGTAAAACTTAACTTAATTAAGTAAATGTTCATTACAATTTACAAACATTGTATTCAGATACATCATTTGTTTAAAGAAAGGCTCGTAAATATTTTAAGTATATAACTAAATAATATTAACAAAAATGCTTTCTATTTGTGTGTATTCAGAATACAAAAGCATTTTTTGTTACGTATTTAGCCATAGATTGTATTTAAAGCATAACAAGTGAGTAATATATCTCATATAATTTTTTACAGTCAAAGACTTCGATTAAAGCCAGGTGAGGTAATAGACACACTGCCTATGGTGTTACTGCGGAAATACATTGCGTACGCGAGAAGATACGTACATCCGAAGTTAAGTACTGCAGCGGCGAACGCCTTACAGAATTTCTACTTGGAGCTACGTCACAATCATCAAAGTACAGTAAGCGATGGCACACCAATCACAACCAGACAATTGGAAGCTTGTATTCGGCTCACTCAGGTAGTCTATATCTCACTTTTTAACATCATTTTAATTATGATTGTGGGAATTAAGTCATTATGAGTTTACAAATAATGAATGATGATGATATTGATAGCATTTTTTAATGAAAATATAAGAAAAAGAATGTTATATACAAAATCTCGCACTGCAAGAATATCACTAAAGAATGTATATTGGCACCTACATGGTATTTAAGAATAAACCTTTATTTTATATCTTTTACAGGCTCGAGCGCGTGTTGAATTAAGAGAAGAAGCGACAGATGAAGATGCTAATGATGTTATTTGTTTAGTTAAACATAGTTTAGTTGATACATTCAGCGATGAATTCGGAAATATTGAATTATCGAGATCGATCAATGGATCTGGAGTTAGTTCTAGGAATAAGGTAATCACTGTAATTCACTCAATCGGTATCTCTGAAATTCAGGCCCTCACATTAATGTCACTTTCTGTACATTTTAATGAATGATAATTAAGCTATTTGGCTCTCGTGAATAATATAGTAGCCAAAACAAATATTCTCATATTAATTGTCTCCGCATATATTACCCAACCAATTGCCAACCAATATATAATTAAAATTTATACACTTTTATCCTGTATAAATACTTCATTGTATTGTAAATATAAATTAATACAATAGAAAGTCTCAACTGCTTTATTTTTTCTCATCTTCTTCTACTAGTTCTAATTTAATATTGTATTTTCAGGTCAAAAAGTTCTTAGACGCGTTAACAAGAAGAGCCCATCAAATGAATAAAGATATATTCACAAGACAAGAGTTAATACAAATTCATAAAGCAGCCGGTGTGGCCGGAGATCCTAATGATCTTATAGAAGCTATGCACATTCATTCATATTTATTACTCAAGGGGTCTAATACATACCAATTAGTTGCAATATAATTCATTTTTGCAATTTTTTTTTATTATTGTTGTTTAAAACTCCACTATCGTCTTTGACATAATTGCATATAAAGAAAAATGTCTGCAGCTATAGTAAATTTTGATACTTGTTTTTCGTTACAATTCATTAATATTAAGCACGGGTTTTTGTTTTCATAATAACTAATAATTATATTAATAATCCAATAATGTACATGAAATTTCCGAAAGTGTTTTAAGCAGAATGAAACAACAAAATATACTTAATTACCTATTTTATTAAAATTGTAAATACTGGTAAAAATGTGATGATTTATCGTTAAAGTAAAAGTATAAATATACAGCAATTTATTATTTTAGAGCACCTCTAGTCAGGATAACATGTGACAAAAAATAATTATTAAAATTACAGGATAATCTTGTCATTTTTCAAATAGATATTACAAACTATTATTTTAAATAGAATAGTAATTATTATCACGAAATAGCGAATTTTACATACCTATATTTTATGAATCATAACCATCGTTTTATAAATTTTATCTTAGCACGCAATATTTCTGAATAATTACTATAAAGTTACAATAAAATAAAGAAAATGTATTTTTTACACAACCACAATATTAACCCTATAATAACTAGCCCATTACCCACTACTGTATAAAAGAATAAAGAGATTCAAAAATTCACTAATAATCAGTAATACAGTCATTGTTTTTTCTCATTTTCCTCAACTGCTCTTTCTAAAAATATCCTAGATGGAACATCTTCTAATGCCATTGAAACATGGCAACAACTATATAATGACATACATAATATAATACTATTTAAAGTGGATGGTTGAGAAAAACAGTCAAAAAACAAATCACCCACATCATTACCAGCAAATAAATAAAAGTTAGAAATAGCCGACAATGCTAGTAATGGTGTACATAAAATGGCAATAAACCTTGCCTCCATAGCCTCTGTTCGCAATACCATTTTCTTAAACCAAATGTATTTGTCATGTTTTGATATTAGTTTTCCAAAATGTTCCATTGTGATACCAGTATAGTTAAGTATGGTCCACATGAAAATGTGCCATACTATACCATGCCACATGAAAATAAATATAAAAGTTTCAAGTGATGCCAGCAACTTGCAGATTATGTTTGGCAAATTTAGATATTTTTTCAAAACATCAAAGCTAGGTCTATAAATATACCTGCAAAAAAATTAATCTTCATTAATTCAACAAATTGACTGTGAGTGTGCTTTACTTCAGGAAAAAGAAGAAAAAAGCATGCTGTTTTGGCTAAGTGGTCAGAACCTTGCACTTGAAACAAAAAAATTGTGGGTTGGAGTCCAGAAAAATATGCAAGAAATAAATT
This sequence comes from Zerene cesonia, assembly GCF_012273895.1. Classification (NCBI taxonomy): domain Eukaryota; kingdom Metazoa; phylum Arthropoda; class Insecta; order Lepidoptera; family Pieridae; genus Zerene; species Zerene cesonia. Next base: position 2,508,769 of record NC_052111.1, on the reverse strand, counting down.
GCAATTTTTAATTTATTTGCAAAGTCCATTGATCCACAACACCACTGCTTAAAATGTAGAAGAAAAACAGTTTAGAAACTGAAAATGAACCCTCATAAGAGGCCTGTGTCCTCACAGTAGGAACGAATATAAGCTAACTATGGTGATGCTATAAGCTTTTTATTTTAAGAACCAATGTAATGATACATACTTGACTAGAAATCTATAAAGGCCTACGTCAAAATGCCTCCACATTTGAGAGTACACATGAATCCGTGCTATGCACCGAGGAGTAGGGGGAGGTTCTATATTATCAAGTCTAGCAAATGATGCTGCAGTCCCATATGATATAACATACTTCATGTGAAACTCCAGACCCATCCATAAACCTCCCCCACACAAGGCAATTGTAGGTAATCGTCTAATTAACTGTAAACAAGAGATCTGTTAGAAGGAAATAATTTTAATATTACAGCGATTTATAATATAAAAATATGTTTTTCTTACCTCCATGTCAGCTTGCATAGCATAAAAGTAAACATAATGAAATGAAAAGTCTAAAAGTAGTGTATACAGTAGGAAAATTACAGCATCTGGCAAAAATCTTGATAACTTTGTAGGTAGCCTCTTATTTTGCACATGAAAGCTTTTATTAAATTCTTCATAAATAACAATTGGCCCTGTATAGAGCAATGGCAAGTACAGGACATAACATAACATATCAAGAAAATCTTTAGATGTCATAGTCATCTTCTCTTTATTATCTATAAAATCAATTGAATAACTAATGCATCGCAATTCAATCCATGCCATACAAAATAATATTAAATATACTTCTTCATCTTGCAAATCTCTATGATCTAAGAATCTCCAAAAGAAAAATTTGTACTTCAGTGAATTATAACTAAGCAGTAAAATAATACTGATCACCCAAATGGTAGCTTTTTTTCCTCCAAGAATGATAACAGTAGCATATACAATTGGTTGGACTAAAACGATAATCATGTGCTTGAATCCCAAATATATATAAATGAATATAATACTGGAGAGTATATACCATGGTTTTATTAAATATGAACAATATTGTCGTACCAATTCCGAAGCAAAAAATGTTATAATAAGGTAATACCAGGACGTATGTAAAAAGAATTTCCAGCTACTCCATTCTACATCAGAAACATCTTTAAATCGTGCTAAAAAGTTCCAGCCTGGTGTTAAATCATTCAGCGAATAAATTAAATTACTGTCCAACTCAAAAATTTCTGAAAATAATAAATATTAACTTTTAGTCATTTATTTACAAAGAGAAAACTAAGTTATTATGCCTGCAATAAATTCATTACTTAAGAAAAGCGTTTTAGTAAATTAAGCAACTTACCTGTTTGTGACTTTACTAACATGTACAATGAAAATATATTGGCACAAATCCAAATCGAAAAATACAAGAATAGTTCTGCGGAATTAATTTTGTTTTTCATTTTGTTTCAATTCTGTTATTTTACATTTTCAATTTTACCGGCATGACCTTTCTAAACGTCAAAACATATATCAAATCCATAGAAAGAAGATAAAGCAATCACGATTCACATGAACACAGCTCTTATAGAACAGAGTATATTATAAATAAAAAATATATTATAATATTAAAAAAGATGATGAGACAATTGTAAAATTTTGGGTATTGCAGTTTTGTCAGCAAAATCATAAAATATATTACTTTTCTAATTTATTCTACTCGGTAAGTAAAATTATTTATTTGACTTTATCTGGATAATTGTGTACAACTCAAATCTTACAAAGTGAAATATAAAACACATACCTACTTCGAACAATCGAAAATAAATGGAAAATAAAATTGATTAATGTTTAAAAGAAAATATTAACTTCTAATTTTAATTATTCCCCTCTACTTTAAAGCCTTCTCGTCGATAGTGCATTAATTACATATTCGTGTTTGCCATTCGCCTGTCACTCGACGAAACATTTGTAAATTAGTGTGGTCGCAAAACACTCTTCACAAATACAGTCAGATAGTGTTTGCTACTCGTGCCCTTTGCTTACGTCCAAAAATTAGCTCTTGCCGCGAATTAAAAAGCGAATAGTGACATTACTGTTCACACATGCGTGTTCGTTATTCGTCTTACTATTCGCACGATTGTGTAAATGAACTATGAAACAAACTGTAAAATCAATTTACGACAAATTCGTGATTACTCATACTACAATTACCTACCATAAAATTAACGGATATAGCAATAAAAAATAAAACTGAATTGTTTAATACTTATTTCAAAAGAAACAATATAAGGAGAATGATATCAAAAAATAACGAAACTCTTAAAGTTTAAAAATGCACGTTCTTTTTATTCGCAAAAAATACTATATTAAATTTAAACTTACCAACTGATTTCATTTTGGGCTTTCAATTTTGGTCTGAATGTCACTTTAGGATCCAAGTCAAACAAATATTTATTATTTAATACATTTGCTCTCCGCTCACGTTCACTCCGCCAACTTCACAAATTATATAGGTAATAAACCATAGACTATATACTTATATGTATTATAAACGCTCCTCGAACGCTATCTATCCACAAAACAGAATGTAAATCGATGAAGTCGTTTTCGAGTTCATCGCGAACTGACGGACAGAATAGGTGGAAGAATTTTTTTAATTATTACATCGGTCGGTTTGCATGGGAAAGTTTCATATTTGTTTTTATTTTTTTACTTATTTTCATATGTTGTGTATATTCAAAGTGAATATCATTTAACCACAACCAATGTCTCGCGATCGTTACTCGAGATAGTATGAATTTCGTTGCCCGCCACTATGTCCGTAGCATGTGAGGTTGAATCAAAGATCATGAATGTTATAAATACCATATTACTAGGTAGCAGATATAATAGATTTACTGTCGGAGTCGAGCACGCTTCGATACGAATTTGGCCAACTCGCACCGGGGAAATACCACACCCCCACAGAAAACTGGCGTTAAATAATAGCCGGAGGCCCATATCCTGTTCCTTACCCTTCCCAGTCCTTTCCTTTATTCATCCCTTTCCTAAACCCTTCCCACTTAAAGTCGGCAATCTATTTGTAAAGGCGTAAGGTCTTCAATTGACCTTACGCCTCTCCAAATGCTCATGGGCGGTGGTAGCATACCATCAGGCGACCCACCAGCTCCATTGCCGACTAGGACATAAAAAAAGATAATATTATGTTATTTGTGGTAGTAGTATATGATTAGTACATAATATTACTAATCTGTATTTAGCTATACTTTACTGTTTGCTCGACCGAAGCCGGGAAAGACACTAATTATCCGCATTATGTTGATATATTGTATATAATGATAAATGTTGGCATTGACCTATTTAAAAGATATATATTATTCACTATACAGGTGTAGCTATACCAACAATATTGTATTTTATAACGATAACAGCCGTTTACAAGCCTCAAACTTGCTCTCTCACGCATAAAACGTAACATCTCGTTCGCTCACCTACACGAGTCAGACAATTACCTGACTTTCATATAGCTTCTGGAGAGTGTACAATGTATCTTTAACTTTAAAAACATTAGATTGTAGATGTATATAGATTGATAAGATTGACTTAGATGTATGTAGGTTATTGGAAACTATTTAAATCCATATTTCTATGGTATGAAATACCTACTACCTTTAAAAAAAAAACAGTATAAATTAGAAATTGAAAAAACAAATTTGATTAACATTATCCGAGCTTACAAATTGCAGTTAAGTTAAGGTACAGTCTTCAGTATATATCTATTATTCAATTAAACAGTTTATGTATATACCTTATTTATACAACTGATATGCTGATAGACTTCTACACATACAGTAAGACCTTGCCGTGAATTAGCAACCCACAATAAAAAAGTTGAATGGATTTATTGAATAGGCATACATCTACATACCAGAACCAAATTGAAACGTCCATCACAATTTTTATTTTATACCAATTATAGATAATAATATTTTATTAGCTATTTTCTTTGTTAAAATATTAGGTAGATTCTTAAATAAATAGTTATAACTGTTAATTAAAATGTTTAAACTAATATTTTTTTTATTTACCGCAAACTTTTTTTTTCAATAGGTAATTTATATATTTTATTGTTATAATTTATAATGTTACTCATTCAATGACTTTTCGTCTTAATCTTAAGGCCAAGACTCAAGAGGACGTGTTCGCGCGCTTGTCTCATTCATTGTCAAATTTGTATCTCGACGATTATAGACTTTAAAAACCAGTGTAAGAAGTGAGAGTGATCATTGGAGTTGTGTTTTTAGTTCAAGCAAAACTTTCTCACTTAGTGAATAGATTTTCGTAATATAAGTAGACTTATAACGAAGTTGCCACTCGTTTATTGATTTCCTTATAAAAACCTATAAGGAAATAAATACAACAAGAGTATAATGAAACTCATTACATTTACCGTGTGTTTTATTCTACAACTAAGTATATGTAAGTATAAATTGTACTAAGGTACCTATATTATTTTAATAATATTATCATTTTAATATTAAAATCTAATTTACACATATACGTAAATTGTATATTATACTATAGGATATATATTATAAATGCCATTGTTTTATGTTTAAATGTAGTTGGAAACGCGGCAATTTTTAAAATCGATTATTTCGCAAATTTGATTAATACTCACTTAATTCAAATTGTTATAAAAATGTATTTAAGGACCAATGCATTTTTCGTATGCAATTTTTTGAATTAAATTTTTTATCATTAATTAATATTAAGCATACTTACTATACATAACTATGCTCGTTATAGAAAGAGAATATTCATTTAATTATTTCACTTGTAAACAGTTGGATATGCGTGCGATTAAAGATGTTAATAAGTCAAGGGCAGAGCACAATCTGACCAATAATAGTTTACATATCATCTAATGTTCATATCTATCCTGTTATTTTTACATTATGCATTACCAAAGTTTTAGCGAAATAGTGGAGTCTGTTTTTGTTTTTTTATAGACTCCAATTTAATACTAAATACAAATATACTAAAATTAAAAAAAAAAAACGATTCGCCTTAATGTTGCTTTTATAATAATTATAAACATCTTTCACCAGGTTGGAACAAAGAAAGATATAATCCGATCAATGACTTCTTATTACATGAAGCAGGTGGCCCTGTGACGCCTTTTAATAAGGATAGTAATGCTCAATTCCCAACATTGAGGCCTCCTTCACCAGCTCCAACTCAGTCTACACATAGCTCTTCAGCACCGTTACATAAAACATCGCCTCAAAATAATAAAAGGGACTATGTAGCTTCTCAATTTCCAACTTTAAAACCGATTACAAGTACGTCGATGGGATATAATAAGCCCCAGACTAATCAAACTCCACAACCTTCATCAAAAAGAGACTACGTTGCTCCCCAATATCCAACACTTAAGCCTTCGTCCTCACCAACAACGAAACAAACGAACATCGGAACAACCCAAAAGATGTCAACACCACCAAAAAGAGACTATGTGGCTCCAAGTTTTACAACACCAAAACCTATGGAAAACAAAAATGATCAATCTGGGAAAGTGAAAGATTTAATAAATTTCTATGACGGTAAAGGTAAGCAAGATGGTCCTACTTTACCCAAAGTACCGAGCTATAGCTCAATCTTAAAGAACCCATCTGCTACTCCTCAAACAATCACGGTGAAACCAACTCAAGGGTCATTTACGAATACTCCCACAAAGCCTGGATCTTGGAGTTCAATAGTATCCGGTTCCAAAAATACAATGCCGCAACCGGCCTCTCCCACAAACAAACCGAAACCGACGGTTTCAACTAGTACTGCAAATAAGCCAAACGTGTTACCTAGTGCCATTTTAAACAACAACAATAACAATAAACAGGGATCAACAACAATAAGTGACGCTGAATTGCAAGTAGTAAGCGAAGAACTGCTAAAAAAAGATGTAAACAATGCAGCCAAATATGTAACAATAAATTATCAAGAAAAGACAACGTCCCAGGAAAAGCAAGACAAGGCGTCATCGCCGTAAGTACCTATTATGTTATTTGCCCCACGAAAAAAGATTCAATTTCACAAGGTTCTCAAAAATCTTTCTACATTTCAAATAACCATTACGAAATAAAATTTGCTATATCCCAAGCAAATTCAAATTGAAGCCAAGCTTGCCTCAAACGAAAGTTTAAAAAAATGATGATCTCATAGCTTTAGTGAGAAGAGGATGTGTAAGCGGTCAATTTGCTAAAAATGTTGGTAAAGTCGGTACTTAAATCACAAATTTATTAATATAAACAAGAAATGAGCAATTAGCACAATACATTTAAAAGATTATTGTATGCATTTAAAGTACATAACTTTATTAATAATCCATGAAAAATGTCCCACCAAGTTCTGCCCCTGTATTTTTAGTTTTTCATGAATCAAATGACACTGCTAACATATTTAGACTAGAAATTTATTGATGATGTTTGCAGATTACTCACTATATCACCTGAAGCATGGAATATACCGACAATTCAGAAATTCGTACCGCTTTTAGATAATTACGAGAGGGATACTTTAGTGAATGAATATGTAACGGCTCAGGTTAGTTTTTTCCACTATGTGACTAATTTAATAACCTAATATTAAGTAAATTAAGTTTAAAAATTTTTTGATCAAAAAGTTGTTTGATCTTCCCCTTAACAGAATTGGCGGTAAATTAATTTTCAAATATACCTTTATTATATTTTTTAGTTCTTTATTTTCAGGAAAGAAATGAAGAAAATGCGTTTATGGACGCTATCATGTCGACGTCGGTAATTCGTTACTTAATGAACTTTTTAAAGGAAAAAGGTGACTATTACAAGTTTCTTAAAAAATAGTTATATCCTTGAATGTCTAATATGATAAATATGTATTGATTATAGGCCAAGTAAGCCAAGATCCTCGCCAACAGAGAGATTTTCTGAAGCAATTATGGTTTGGACTATACTCGAGAGGAATGGGAAAGATCAGTAGCTCCGGATTTGAACACGTATTTGTATCAGAATTGAAAAATGACCAAATATTGGGTAAGCAATTTCTTATATGAACCCGGGCTAAAGACCCAGAGACCTGGGAGAAAATAATGAACCAGGCTCACTTATGATGATGAATTTTATTCCTTTTTTAAATTTTATAAAAGAACAACTTTAAAACAACTGCTAAACTCATAGACCGTACCAAAATTGATATTAACATTAACAATATAAATATATATGAGAAATTTTGAAAGAATAGAAAATATTTGAGCACTTCCAAAATTTCTCATTTATGAAGCATGTCAATACTATAAAACTAAAAATTAAATATAAATATATATAAAAGAGATAAATAAACTCTACTTCCCCACTAATATAATAAACGAGTAAGTAACTTTGTCTGCCTGTCTCTTCTTGACGCCTAAACCTCTGAATCGTCTATCTTTTCCTTCGACTACGCGGGCGAAACCGCCGACAAAAAGCTAGTTAATTATGTTTTGGAAATTGTAGATCGAAAGATACAGATTAAGATTTGTATGTTTTGAAAAATAATTCAGCGTGTTACCAATCAACTGTTATTTTAAAGTTTTTGTGGCTTGACTCTAAACTAATTACTTTTTTAAAATGAAAACCAATACTGACTACATTAATTACCGTGTAAAAATTAGTTTGAGAAGGATCAGCGTTAGATTCTACGAATAAATCGGTTAGATTCGATTTAAAGTGAAAGTCAATCAATTTTACAGGCTTACACAATTGGATATACTTCTCCAAGGAAGAAGCAGCAAATAGAGCGAATTACTTGGGATATCTGAAATATATAAACCTTGGCGATGTAAGTACATACAATCTCACTAATATTATAAATGTGAAAGTTTGTTTGTTTGAATGTTTGTCCATCAATCACACTGAAACTACTGAACGGCTTTTGATGAAATTTGGTACCTACAGCTGACTGGGGATAGGATGCTTTTCATCTCGATCAAATGCCCCCTTAGGATCAAACAGAAATATTTTTATCCGGGCGGAGCCGGAACGAGCGTCCAGTGTGGTATCAAGACAAAAAAACAGTACGACTTCAGAATCGTTTTATGAAATGAAGCCATTAAAAATAGCAGGAATTGCCAAGTACAAGTTTTATACTATTCATCTTATGGCTTTTTAACCGACTTCAAAAAAAGAAGAAGTCGAATTGATCGACTGTATTTTTTGAGTTTGTTACCTAATAATTTTATAATGGGTGAATTGATTATGATGATTCTTTTTTTATTTGAAAACAGGTGGCTCCCATGTGGACCCATTTTATTTTGATCTAGTGCTGACAATCCGCAGGTAGTTTAGTTTTAGTGAAAAAATAATGATTAAAAAAAAATAGATTATTCAATTATTCTAGATGTAATTATTATACATAATATTATAATCTTACTCGTCTCTAAGTCCCCAAAGTACAATTAAGATTTCTTATTAAAATTATTATTTAATCCACAGAAAGGCACTATCATGAAAATACACTTCGATCAGCAAGGTGTCATTAAACCAGTGGGCGCAATGTTTATAGGAACTTCCCCAGAATTAGAAATCGCACTATACACGCTATGTTATGTCACACGGGTGGAAAACGATTGCAAATTGAAGCTTGCAAATAACGACGTCAATATTGTTACGTACAAATTTAGATATCGCAGCAAAAATTACATAGGGAGTGCTTATCCTCAAATTTAATTCAATTGAAAGCATTTGACAATAATAAAACATCTCTGAACATCTCTACTTATTTATGTGAAAAACATACTCATTTTTAAACAATTTTATTATTTCATTTGTATCTCTTTATGTGTATTTTAAATCGAGTCATTATTCATTAAAGCAAAATTATTACAATTGTGTTCTCTTATTTACGTGAAGAGGTACCTTTTTTAACTTTGTATAGCTACTAGCTACTTAGATACAATTTTTAGAGTACAATTTATTGGTCGGTTTTATCAAGTGACTTTTTATTCATATTTAGTTAGGATTTTCGGTGTATAATTATATTTAATGACAGCTATAGAATGTGGAATGAATAGGGGCACCGAATAAGTCAGGGGCCAAATTACCGCGGTTCTAATATAATCCTACTAATCCTACTATTATTATTATGCGAAAGTGTGTAAGGATGTGTGTGTGTGTTTGATGCTCTTTCACGCAAAAACTACTGAACCGATTGCAATTAAATTTGGTACGTAGACAGCTGCACAACTGGAATAACATATAGGCAACTTTTTGTCTCGATATTCCTACGGGATGCGGACTTACGCGGGTGAAACCGCAGGGCGCAGCTAGTATTATATAAGCCTGAGATCGATCACACACATACAGAAATTAAAAGTAATAGTGCTTATTACGCTGCACTTTATTTTGCCGAGTTATTTTAGTCGCAAAATTTATAAAAGTGTAATCGCATAATCACAATAATGACAAAAAATAACTCTGAAATATTGGGCTATTTTATAAAAGACAAGTGTCAATATCTAAATAAGCCAAGTCATCTCGATAAATGCATTTCTAATTAGGATTCTAAATGATTCACTCAGACGGAAACCTTCCTGACTTCTAAATTTAGGATGCAATCTCGCTGAATGCGATAACACTTTCCTAAATTCAGTGATGGCTACATACTGCAATCCCCGCAGCACAATAACAAGCGCATAACCCCCGCATACCCTCTGAGTAACCCTACCCGTATATAGTGTCTTATCTATGGAGTAGCCCCAGTATATAGTGTATAATCTATGGAGTAACCCTATTGCCGTGAAAGTGAAGTGATAATATGCAGTATGACATATTTTATTGACAATTGACATTTGTGATTTGACAGCCAGTAAATAATGTTTTCGGAGTGGTATGCACGTGAATTTAGTTTTTAAATGGAGATTGTAACGAACTATTTTCGTTATGCAACCATTAACGTTTAAATTTTAAAATGCTACCGATCGTCTTAATTTTATAAAAAAATATTTACGGCACCTCTTAAGAAGTATTATGTTATGCGCACAAATATCAATTTAATTTTTTTTTGAGCATATTGTGTTATTTTTACTCCCAATAAATATGTATTTTACACGTGTTGGTAGATTTCTTAAATTAAAACGCAGTTTATCACATAAAGATGGTGCCAGTTATGTTTTTGTTTCGACCAAAAACTTCTCAACCAGAGAACTTTTGAATGAGGCGTATTGTCGTACGAAGTTGAAATGTAAATGTAAGTACTTTAATATATATTTTATTCTGTATTATATCAATTCATTTCTACAATAAAACGGCAGCCAGACGCAATTAATTTACCGTGTTATAAGTTAATAGCTCTCTGTAAAATAATAACCAATTGATTATTAATCTAGTCTAGTCCTTTTTTGGGTAACCAATAGGATAAAATCGGGTTAAATCAGGAAATTCAATATTCTATCTTTCATATAATAAAGATAAAGAAACCTGGAGCAATATGTTTTTCAAAGATATTATGTTTTTCTAGCTAAAAAACTGCCTCAAGATGTAAATCCACAGGGTGTGTTTGCATGCAATGAACTAGATTTATCTGAGGTAAAAGTCTATGGGTTTGATTATGATTATACCCTGGCTCATTACAAACCATCCCTGGAACATTTGCTGTACAATCTTGGAAGAGATATGCTGTTGGAAAAGTATAAAGTAAGTTATACTCACCTAATGTTCAAAAGAAGCATTAACCATGAGTTTATCTAAAATTAAAGATTCTAAAATCAAATTAAAGCCATATTTTTTTAAATATTTTCTATGTATGCACTTAAATCTTTATGATAATTGAGTGCTTACTAAATAAATTGTATTTTCCATCATCTTCCTAAGGAACTAGAGGTGAGTTCTGAGTGCAGTTTAGTTTTTAGAATCTAAATTTTATTGTAAGTTTATTGTCATAGACATCAAATATCAACTTTAGATCAATTTATATAAATAAGTGAACTTTTAACTAAATACATAATAAAACTATATTGCAGTACCCAGCGGGAATATCAAAATTAGAGTACAAGCCAAATTTTGCAGTTCGTGGATTGCACTATGATATTGAAAAAGGTTTGCTCTTGAAACTTGACTCATTTATGCAAATACAATTTGGCGCTGTGTATAGAGGTTTGACGCCTGTGTCTACTGATGAAGTGCTACAAATGTATAGAAACAGAATCATACCAATAGCTTATGTTGAAGGAGATACCAGAGCACATAAGGTAATAAATTTTTACAGTAAAATGAAATTATTTTGTGTGTTAGTGTGTGTTACCTAACTCTTTGGAAACAGCTTTATTATTTGTTTTTGTGTAGGTTTATTCAGAATTGAGTTTGAAGGGTTGTAAACTATTTTTTATACCCTAAATTACAGGGGTGTCCTGACATAATGTTTGTCATGTCAGCAAGTAATATATAAAATTAGCTATATTATACAAATGAATCCCGCTAATTGGTTAAAATATATAATACTATTATACATACTTTTTTTTTCAAGGTTTCATTAACAACTATTTAAAATTTTGCAGTATTAATCATAAGATTATGATAGATAGATTGCTATAGAGTTAGCTTGTTTGAACATGATACAGTTAGTCTCATTTACTACAGGACTGATTTGTGAAATTTTGACAGTTGAAGTTAGTCCAATTTGTGGGGGAAAGAAATCTATATATATAACATCATGTAAAATGTGGTGAAAGCATGGAACACAGCTAGTAAGACTATAAGTATGGATTTAAAAAATCTAAAATAGATTATATTTTAGATTTTTTAAATCATAATAATATCATATATCTAACCATATTCTAAAATCTACATAAATATTTCACAATACTATTTAGAATAAAAAAAGGTATTCAAATAATCTTAATAATTAAATACCATTAGTTTATTTGTACTTATCTTATCATCATGTTTTTTGTTGAGATAACTTCTAAGACACTCAAAATAAATTCCGTCAATTGATATGATTTAAGCATATATTAAAAAAATAATAATGATTGCCTAGAATACAAATTTGTTATCTCTTTGTTAGTATAACTGAAGCTTGTATACTCTATGTATTGATGTTTATAATGAGTGCACTTGTAAGCAATCATTCATTTGTGTGTTCCCCTTTTGCAAATTATATCATGGGCCATGATATGTCATACATCGTATGATTTATGAGGATGGTAAATGATGCCATCTGTGTATTGGGTAAATATTTACCGACTGAAATGTACCTGCCTACGATTTTATAGTCTGTAAAGTAAATTTTCATTAGAAATAGGAAACTAATTTCGTCGCGAAAATCATTCAATGACCACTGACCACATCGTAATCTATTTCGGTCCTCGAGCCTATTTTAACGTGTAAATAGTAATATTTAAACGATTTTATAAATCCATATGATTTATAAAATCGTTTAAATATTACTCATGTTGCTCTGAAATAATGTTGCTTTCGTGAGCGAATTCAGTGCTTTTTGAGTGTATCCATTACAACTTATGAATACTAAGATATTTAGATAAGTTTTAGGGTATAACAAATTGTTATAAACAGGACTTATAATTAACCAAAGTTTTATTATGTTTTTAGACCAATAGGGCGAAAATGGTACATTTAGCCGATTTATTTTCTGTACCTGAAATGGGATTACTCTGTAATGTGGCTGAATACTTCAACAAGAACCACATTGACTACCATCCTGAAATTCTCTTTTTGGATGTAAAGGTGAATAAATTACTTATTCTAACATTTTTTTTATTGATACATATCTTTAACCAACCTCAAAAAAGAAGGAGGTTCAATTCGACTGTATTCTTTGTTTTTGTTTGTTACCTCAGAACTATCGATTGAGTTAACCGATTTTGATAATTCTTTATTTTATTTGAAGGCTGCTGCATTTCGTGTTGTCCTAATTTAATTTAATAATATTTTAAATTGAAGTTTATAAACATTTTGTATTCTAATGAAATATGTTTATACTGCTTAATGTACTAAGCTGTAAGCTGTAAGGATAGGTTAAGTGTTTGAATTAATAAACAAGTTTGAATTTAAATTTTCAAGATGACGTGTATGTCCGAGACGAGAATTCCTTGTGTTTTAAAACGCATAAATCGATTTTATTTCCAGAACTCTGTACAGAGCTGTCACCCCATTATGCACAAAATTGTTGCCCAAAATGTGGAAGAGTACATCAGACCAAACTCGGACCTAAAGAAATATTTTCAACTTCTACAGGAGTGTGGAAAGAAGCTCTTCCTTGTCACAAACAGCCCTTTTCACTTTGTGTATGTTATATTTTAGTATTTTTATTTCTTCCAAAAATGTGTTCATGTTATAAAAAAAAAAAAAAACAAGTACATATTATATTATAGCACTGAATGTATTTATTCATAAATTTTCTATATAACTTTTAATACCTCATTACTTTTAACTGGGTGAACGGATTTTTAAGATTTTTTTTATATTTGAAATCGAAATTTTTATTATTTAGCGGGCGCCAGCCCACCTCGTCATGCCGTTTAAATTCAGTTATGATAATCAGTGTGGTTTAGTTTTTTTGTCAAATATAAATAATTATTACTACATATATTCCTTGCATTATAATTTCAGTAATGCAGGGATGGAGATGCTCGTGGGCCACGATTGGAGAGAATATTTCGATGTAGTGATAGTCAATGCGAACAAGCCGAAATTTTTCACCGAAGTCTCGCGACCGATACGGGTTTTCGATAAAAACGCTAACACACACATTTGGGAAAAAGTGACATCGTTAGAAAAAGGAATTATATATTACGAGGTAAAGATAATAATTATTCTTTTTAAATCTGGATTTATTTATTATAGATATAAAATTATGATGTCAGGTAACTCTGTACGTAATTTCATCGAAATCGGTTCAGTGCTTCGGAAGTGAAAAAAAACACAGACAGACACAGTCACTTTCGCAGTTATAATATAAGTACGGTGTTCCTATGGATTTGTTATATGTATATGTTATTAAGGCCTGAGTACCCTGATGTTTCAATAAAAAGAGTATTATGAAATTATTATTATCCACATGATAACAATATCGGTAGCTGTAACAAAAGTATAACATTTGAATCAATAATTATATTATGAACCAAATAATTACATCTTCATAGTTGTCATGTTGTAATTCAATATGGAAACCTGAATCGGTAGATACCTAATATGCTGTGGCTTTAAAATACAAATAATATGATGTAACTATTACTTGTTAATGAACATTATATTACTTATAAGTCTGCTAGCTGTACGCCCGGGTAGTTTAATTTATCGTGGTTGAAATAATATAAAGTATCCTATCTTTTTCGTTGGATCAAACCGCACACGGTGTTCAAATTCGATTAAACTTCATAGTCCATCGCGAACAAATAACATGACACTTAATTTATATTAATTAAAATATTAAAAAAATAATTGCTACAATGTACATATACGGGCACAGCTTTAGAACTACTGTACTAAGTACTGTATCAAATTACTATTTTTTTCTCAAAATAAACTCGAATCTCGAAACAAAACAATCGATCAAAAATAACAAGCGTCACACTGGCCTTAATCAACCTTCTTCACATTGAAAATTGAAATAAAACAAATGAATCACACTATCATACTTTACACTAATATTATAAATGTGAAAGTTGGATGACTAATATTATAAATGTGTTTGGATGTTTGTTCGTCAGTCACGCTGAAACTACTGAACGGAATTTGATGAAATTTGGTATACAAGACAGGGTATGAGCTAATTTGGGTGATAGGATACTTTTTATCCCGATAAAATGCGCCCTTGGGATAAAACAGGAATTTCGATATCTGGGCGGAGCCGGGTCGAGTATCTCATATTTAAGGGTTAAGTTAAATGTAAAGGCTCCAGTTATTATTTAAATATTTGTATGTCTTCAGGGTACAGTAAAACAGCTGCAGGACCTAACGGGATGGAGTGGCCACCAGGTGTTGTACTTTGGTGACCACCCTTATAGTGACTTGGCTGACGTCACTCTGGAACATGGTTGGAGAACGGGAGCTATTATTAACGAATTGACGGTAATATCTAACAAATTTTTCTAATAATATAAAGCTGAAGAGTTTGGTTTTTTTTGTAAGCGGTAATCTTAGGAACTACTGAAATGGGTTACTAAATTCATCCACCCTTTGATAATATATATATATATATATATATATATATATATATATATATATATATATATATATATATATATATATATATATATATATATATATATATATATATATATATATATATATATATATATATATATATATATATATATATATAAATATATATACAAAAATACATTTTATTATTACTAGTAAGCTGTAATGTTCTTCGATAATGGAAGAAAATAAAATAGGTAGATAGAATAGTGTAGAGAACAAATTCCTTCTTTGTTAAAAAAACAATCTTCACAGATGCTAACATTTTTTATTTATTTATTTATTTATAAAAAATCACTTGCCATAACAGGACAAGCCCAATGCGACAGTGATACAAAAAAAAAATAATAATTTTTCAACAAACTTAACTAACTTAAATACTAGATACATAATTAACTAAAATATATTTCCTAACTATAACAGCTTAAATGTAATAACACCCTTGCGAATTCACTCGCGGGACAATGAAATAGGTCAGTTCTTTCGTGCGCTTCATTAACAATGCGGATTGCTCTTACCATGGGTGCTTTGGCAAGGAGGTTAGTCCGTGCTGTGGGTATCAGCAGCAGTGGCGAGCGGTGCCGCCTCCATGCGGTTCGGTTTGGAATATAAAAACTCAGACATTCCAGCAGTCTTGAGTTCTGTTTTTTACCACGCAAAAGACTTATAATATAAACGGCAAGCGAAAAATCCCGACGTACACTTAATTGGTTGTACCCCACCATACCCAATACAAATAAGGTAGGATACATCAGTGGATAAAAAGGATATACCCCATAAATTTTGAAATATAAATGTCTCATGAATTTATTCTGTATCCGTTCTAACATTAAATTGTATTTGTCCTCATATGGAGCCCAAATTGCTGCATTATGTTCCAAACGACTTCTTACTAACGCGTTATATAGGACTTTAAGTGTAGTAATGTTGGTAAACTCTTTAGCCTGTCTTAAAACAAATCCAAGGTTTCTGTATGCTGTTTTACCATGTTTGTATTATATGTTCACGAAACCTCAGATCAGAAGAGAACCAAACGCCTAAGTCCCGCCCCTGCGTATGGCGCTGAATTGTTCATTGTTGAAACATGTATTAGTTTTAATTTGTTTTTATTTTTCCAGCATGAGATAAACACGTTAAATATGGAAACATTCAAGCAGAACGCCAATTGGTTGCAAATGTTGACGCAGCTCATTGAAGACCATCAAGATTACAAAGACCCAGAAGCGGTTGAAGTTATTGAAAAATGGATGGCGGAGAGGGACTTTCTCAGGTAACAATACAATATAGTTATAATATCTTGTTACTTGTCACAATCACAGAGATTGAAATTTTAATCTCTTTAGAAGCTCACAAGTTTCATAAGAAAAAAATTGCGATTTAGTTACTTATAACATGTATTTTTTTTTTCAGTGCAAATCACGTTTCAATGTATTCCGATTCGAAGTATAAATATCGTTAGTGTGCCTCTATAATCAGTACAGCATATTGATTTCTGTATCTACTTAGTGTTTTATTAGTCACTAGTTGTTCGCCCCGGCTTCGCCTGGGGTGCATATATAGCCTTAGTGAAGTTGCAATGGCCAAGTCTAATGGCCAAGGAGAATTTTTTAAATCTGTCCATTAGTTAGTTTTTGTGTGAAAACATTCACACAACACACAAACATTCTGACATATAAATCTTTCCTCATTACATTAGTAGTTAAAGAAATAATATGGATATATTTAGACGTATTGTAGTATTTATACTAGATAATCTAGTTGCCTAAAAAAGAGTTTCTCAAAAAATGTAGATTCTTGGCTTCGTTTTTCTTATTATTGTCTATTATTACTAACTTTTATTTGCAGAAACGCAACGAAGTCTGTGTTCAACCCACAATTCGGCAGTGTATTCCGCACATACCACAACCCCACCTATTTCTCACGGCGTTTGTTCCGCTTCGCCGATATATACACCTCGAATATAAGGAATCTACTCAACTACTCGCTGACACACACATTCTATCCTCGACGTGGCGTCATGCCACACGAATATGGCTCTTATTTCGTATAGAATAAGATACAACTGAGACAGTACAACGAACAGTATAATTTGCATTATGGACGCGCACAGTATTTCTGAGAATATTCTATTTATAATTAAGTGAACCTATTAACACGGGTTTAGCCCCAATAAGTGTAACAACGAATCTAAACGTATACTCTTTGTTGGTTTTTATTTTTTATGTCTACTTGTGTTATTTATATTCATAGGCTTTTTTTTAAAGTTGTGTATTGAGTAATGTATATAGTTTGTAAAAATCATGAAAGAAAGACAAATGTTTTTAATGAAGGATCATGTTAATATAATTAATAAGGGCCAATATGTTTTAAAACCTAAGAACGGATTCTTGATCATTTTTAGTAGCATAAAAATTTTTAGTCATCGATTTATAGTCTGGAAACCCGCCTCCAAAGTACGCCTATTTGTAATATAATTTTTAATTTGTTTACATCTCCTTACAAATTGTATATTAAAAAAGATAAATTTGTGATCCATATATCATGTCATAACTGCTCAGAGATTTTGATTTTATTTTTACTTTTTGCTTATGCTTCCTATTAAATGCATTTCCTAAACGCTTTTGTTAATAAGTCTGTAATACATTAAAAAATACAACAATATGACAAACATGTGTAAATAGGGATTTGGCATTATTTGTTTTATGTTTTAATTAGTTTATTGCTAATCTGCCGGAATTCTAGTCAGATATTGTTTATCAGAAAACACATAGAATTAAGGAAACTGAAATAACGAAACCTAAACAACATATCAGTAATGTTTTTTTCATGAATCACTTTAATATAATAGTGTTCTTCATATAAATATAAACCTCGTTAAAATCTGTTGTTACGATTTTTTTTAATTGAAAGTTTTTGTATCTCAGAAAAAATTATATTGTATTTTGTTTAAAGGCATTTATTTCGAAAATAGTCGATATACGTGAAGTTTTTAAAGTCGGTGTAAAATATACATTAAATTTTATCTTATAGTTCATTGTTGTCAATCATTGGTCAATATTATAAATAATGATCTTGCCGTTTAATTTAGCATAGTATATATTATAGTCTGTTGATTTTTTATATAGATTAGGATTATTTTTAGTAACAATTGATTATACTCCAATGTTAATTATTGCCACCAATAAACATGTACTGTAGCAATTATATATTTGTTACTAATGAGTTTTAGTCATCCACAGGTGTGCTTGTTTGAAACATTAAAACTTGTGTTACATACTTTTTAATCAATTTTTAGCCTATTGCAAATCTCTGTTATAGATCGTAGTTTAATTGTGACCTTAGATAACATTATTGTGCCATCTAATTATACAATAAAACATTGCGTATAAACATGTTGTTTGAATCATTTACGACTGCCGCTACAGACCCACTTTTAATTCGATTGGTTTTCGCGGAAAGTAATTAATGGTAGTTAATGGAGATAGACTTCGCTGTTGAATATGCATGCTTTAGTCGTTGTAGATCAAGTTCCAATTTAGTCCGCATTAATTTATTAATGAGTTCACGTCTACTAAAAAAATTAAAATACTTTTAATTTGAATATTTTATGGAGTATAGCCGCCTTTTCTTTAATTTAACATCAATTCATGAAAAATACCTGAGAAAATTAAAGCAACTTTGGGTTTGGGTTCGTCTATATTGTCTGATACCTCATGATGACCACGACCGCTCTGTCAAGAGTGATACGACAAGGAAGAAGATATTGTGTAGTTATTGGCGTAGCTGTTCAAACTATACGAAATGGGTAAAAGGAAAAGATGCAGTCTAAGTAGTACTTACAATTCAGCAATTTTATTAACATTATATTTAATTGTACAGTTTTGATATTTTAACGGTAACCATTAAAAGTAGTTACAAAATTGTGATTTTCTTTATCACTAAATACACATTATCATAGATTACAAATAAAATTAAAACACAGGGTACGCAGTGTCAATGAGAATAACATTATCAGATTTCAAAGTTTTGGTTTGGATGGTAAACGGAACGTTATTGTAGCGCAATTTGCACGGCCTGTCAGGGCGCGCCATGAAGCACAGAGTATACAAGGCGGTTTCTAACTCCGGTGATGTGCCAACAAACATCGTGATTTCCGGCGCATCTTTGGTTTCGCTCAGGATAGAGTGTTGCTTGAGAATAAGTCCTTTCTGTAACAGAGGAAAAGTTAGCGTAAAATTGGTTATTTTTTGAGTCAGCAGCAAAAAAGAAAAACAGAATATAGGTAGCTAATTATCATGATTTTTTAAATATGTTGTTTTTTTTAAAAAGGACTTTTATTTAATTTACGCATCTAGGTAATTTACTCATACACATTTATATTTTTAAATAATTTATAAAATATACAAGCTTTCGCGTTTCCTTATCCTTATCCCCACAATCTTTCACATAATTGTAATAATACTGCGGGTTTTAACCACCATATATTTAAAAATATTTGCACACAATGACTACTTTCTTATTGTGTTAGGTACATTCTATGAATCGTGAAGAACTTAATATTTGGTGAATAAAAAAACCTTTTATTTATAAATATCTGTAGTTAGGTTTTAATTTTTCAGCGAACAACGTCTATCGTATGTCACATTTTAACTACGCAATTTTAATGTAATTTTAATCTCTGCGTCTGCGTTTTGTCAATAAATTCTAAAACGTGGCTAGTAAAGTTCCAATTTAACTCATTGCAATGAGATCACTATTCTTAATTAAGTCTTACGATTCATAGCTGTCATCAAACGTGAGTAATGGTTGAATTTATAAATTTAATTTAATGTGCGCAACATTATAGACTCTACTTGTGAAGCCTACGTAAGATTGGTCAGTGTTTGACAATGGCAAAGGTTTTGATTTATTTATATATGCTGCATAACACAATACTAGCCGCTAGTCCCAACTCCGACTGACCTGACCCGTGATTAAAACAAAATAAAACATAACATATCGCTTAGAAATAAACATTATGCTAGTGAAAATTTTTCAAATTGATCCAGTAGTTTCGGAGCCCATTTATATCAAATAAACTAAGAAGCAAGAAAATAATATTATAAAGCATTTCAATGCTATAAAACTAAAAATTAAACTAAGAAGCATTTTAATTTCTCAAGTTTGTCGTCTGTCGCATATCTATATTGACATCTACTATACTTAATTAATCAAAATTGAATCAGCAGTTATGGCCTACAAACGCTAAGTTAATTGCTTAACATAATCCGGCGAAACGTTTTAAATATTAAACTAGGATAAAGATGAGTATAAACTTCGTTTAGATTGTACAACTTACTCCAGATAAGTCGAGTTTATCAATATAGCCCAAGTAGTTAGCTTTATGATCCATTTCTCGTTTGGCAAAGAACAACCAGCTGTGGAGACCTGAAACACGAATTGAAATAGTAAAGATAGTGAGAAAATATGATAGTTTACATATTATAACACTGAACGCACGTGACTGTTAAACCGACATTACTATTTTAAATAGTAGAATATTCACAATTAGGAGGATCGTTGGTTGGTACTGTGCTTTTAACAGCTTTGTCTTAAGATAATCCTAGTTAATTTCAAGAATAATGTTTTTATTACAGTTTGGTAATGATTCTATAATGGACTTGCTGTGCCTATAAACAGTTTCAACTGCGGACGAAACCCAAGGGCATAGGTAAGTATTTCTATACCTCATGTATTATTCTGATGCGTAAGCTACCTCTCTCACACAAAAAACATTTTTTTATTTACTTACCTAAAACATCATTTGACTTGAGTTCGGCCATGAAGATGTTTTCAAAAGCGCAGCTGCATTTGCAAAGACCAGTCCAGTGACGAGCGTATTTCGTGAACCAAATTTTCTTTAATATGTCAACTTGTTCATTGTATTCATTCATTTGATTGAGACCTGACAATATATATTTACTTATCTTCACTAAATTCAGAAATGTTTTTTTAGTTGTGTAATACCATTAGGTTGGATGGGCCTATTTATCGAGGAAGTCTTTATACGATAAAATATATAACTTTGTACAAGAAATGTATCTCAAATTGCCAACATTTCATTGTTTATAAGACCATGAAAAAATAACACCATTTCTTAATTTTTCTATCATCACACATACCTAATATATCAGTTTATTTCTATGTCGCATATTTAAGAGAAAATTAATTAAAACGATAGACTATGTGATGACGTCGTAGTAGAATAATGATGTGTATACAATCAATTTTGATCAGTGACAAAACTTATAAAGTCTATTACTATGACATTTAGAGTAATGACAGTAATTACAGTAACTTTTAGACCAATGCCGATTTACATAATAATATAAGGTACATTGTTATCAACTTATTATTTTTGCAAACTACTGCTATTATAGAATATCAAGTTAATATTTAAAATATAATACGCTGCACCCACCCTTGCTAACCAGAAAATTCATCAGACTCCTAATGGGACCTGTGGCGAGAATTGTGTTGATGTAAGTGATTTGTTCAGTCTCTTCCTGCAATGAGAAATAAAAAAAAACCATTTTTTAATTTTTTCCTATATTAACAAAACAGGTAGGTAGGTACTATCAATATCACAATGAAAATAAATAAGGCACCTAACTAAGAATAATCTGCTTGAAATACAACATTCAATACATGTCTTACTTAAGTTATTTTGTATTGATAATTTAAGGTACTTACATTGGGTGTTACGAACTCTGGCCTAATCACGTTCTTGTGATAATTATCGAACAAAGCGGCGAACGGTCTTATCGTCGGCCCATTCCAAACATTCTCGGGCACGCTCAAGAGACTGCAAAACAATGATTTGGTAAATCGCTTTAAATTACACAAAAAATGACCAAAAATTAATGAATGCTCATGCATATATTGTACAGTAGATAGCGAATTTTTCATCAAAAATATTTAGGTAATTAAGTAAGTATCGACCATTTAAGTTTATACGATAGTTAATACCTAATGAAATCGTGTTGTTATAATAATTATAAACAACTAGCAAACCCGGCGAACTCCGTTTCGCCACCAGATGGCTGTATGTAAAAAAATATTTTCCCGCTTTTCTGTTGAAATTTTTCCGGAATTTTCTTTGCTATAAACCTCACGACGCCCAAGACCTTTCCAACG
>NC_052111.1:2465596-2485363 GCF_012273895.1 Zerene cesonia | reverse complement strand
TTAAAACATAGGTATAATTAATAATTTTTTATGCTTACTTGGTTTGTGCCTCGTCGCTCTTGGACATAGGACTGGTTTTGCCTTGCAAATTGACTTGAATGTAACTGAAAGCGTTATTGATATCTGCGTTGAACATCTCCTCGCTGATGCGAAGTAGGTCTTCATCGGTTGTCGAGTCTTGCACTTGCTTGAGCATTTCTTCATAGCTCTTTTTCTTAGCATAGTCCACTACGCCTCCGACTACCGTGCCTATTTGTTGTAGTGTGTTTGTAGCAGTATTGCCCTGTTGTCCAGTTACCGAGTTGCCGATTAAGTTCGGCAGGATGCTGTTGAATATTTGTCCCGCAGCCGAGGCTATATCATCCGCCTGAGAGGCAGCGAAACAAAGGAATAATATTATAGTCAACTTCATTTTGGACTGATACGCAACGTTGAGTATAGCCGGATTGTGGCGTACTAGTGATCTCTGTGCCCGCGGCTAGGAGGCGATACTGCACGACCTTTGGCTGACGTCACCTCCAACTGTGTATGGACGATGGAGATATGACATGTTATTGAGATTCAACCTGCGGATTTCCAGTTTTAGCGCGCTAGCTGCGGAGAATTGGTAATGTGAATTGCTAGTTTGTAGTCCGGTAAACAAAATCGACCTTCGCCTTGAATTGCTGCTCCCTAAGTATTGGAAGTTGTGAATATAATTTGTAATACGAAGATGAAAATATTTTCGTGTTATTTTTCTATGAAAATCGACATGAATTTTATCGCACTCATTTATGTAACTTATAAGAATTGAAATTAGTTTATACGAAAATTTTATTTATAAAGTTTAAATATAAAGTCTCTGATAAGTTATTAAAATGCCATGTAAACCTACAAATGTTAGTAGCATCCGAATTAAATATTATGTAGAAAGTAGGTAATTAAATAATAAGAGTGAATTTTTCGAAAATCAGCCATGTGAGTGTAAAAGAAAGTCAGCTACAGCGAGACATCATGAGTTGCGAACGGTCGCAGGCGAGCGCGCACCTGCAATGCAACTCTTGCGTGATGCGGGAAAATCGTATTTTACTTTATGTATTATGCATCATCTCGGACCATCTCCGATTGCTGATGCTGTTAAAGAACTGTACAAAATAACCGTACTACACTATGCCCAATGATTAGTTATAAACAATTGTTTTACATGCCTAATTAATATTGTTCAATTGTTATATATGTTATAAGTTGGTAAGTACATATCGTAGTGGCTATCGAGTCGTGCGAATAATAATCTGGTTGTTTTGTTTTCTTTAATATTTAATTGATTTAATGTAAAATGTGATTAGATAAAAGCTTCTGCAGTCATACTGTACCATGTAAACCCTTGGAGTATAAGATATAGATATAAATCCATAAATTCATGGATTAAAAGAAGATATTACTCTATGTTTATTATTTAGTACGCGTAAACTCCTGCATACTGTCAGTGGTCGTTATTTGATACACATCACTTTACCATTTATTTGCTTATGAGGATGTAGAAGATTATCTTTTTATCTCGTTTTACCTTACACTAACCAAGATTTATAAAATAAACGTATGTCATTATAATCAATTTGCTTGGAATGTTTTGAATACGTCGTTGGAAGTAGTAGACGATAATTATAACATACCAATTGTGGAAAAACAACCATTCTAAAAATGGCATATTACAAGCATAATTCACATGAATGCTACAGTTTCATTTTGTGAATGATTGTTGTTACGTTTCTATTTTTTTCTTTTTTTTATGTTTATCTATTTCTTATTCAAACAATTATTAGGTAATTTTGTAAGTATTTGGTAACAGTAAAAATCTAATATTAATTAGATACTGCTTAAATATTTAAACATTTTTCCCGAGGTGATAAGTGGAAAAAATTTATAAAAATACCATTTTATACATATTAGATCTAAAGGCGAGTGCAATAGAACATAAAATCTAACTGACATGAGTACGGATTGACAAGAATGAAGAAGTTCCGATAAATTTGAGTTGTTATTAAAATAGAAGTGCACAAATATGAAACTACCTACAGTCTTAATCAGAATGTTTACTAAGAATAACGATATCATAAGGTCGCGGCCATAGATTATACGCTTGTATACGGACACGGCTGTGAAAGGTCAATCGTTTGGCCAATGCCTACATCACCAGTGATTCGAGAAGGCTGACGCGGCCCCGACATATACACATCACACGTTTGACTAAAACGTTCATTATCGTGATTTCTTAAATATTACACATAATTATATTATATTATACACAGTCAAGACGTACTTGTGAGCCACGGTGTGAAAATATGAAGCTGTGCGCGTTTGTTTTGCTTCTAGTCTTTTGTTACGTTCACTGTGAGTATTCTCTTGAATTTCAACTTTCTTAAATACGTAAGATTTTATCTAAGACAGCAAATAGTTGAATGTTTAGAAAATTTCGCATCCCATGTCAAATTTTGTTTTATATTTTAAACATATTCAAATTAGTGCACTCTTCAGTCTTTCACAATTAAAAAGATTTCATCTCAATAAAGGATTTATCTGCATTTTGTTATGTATATAGAACTGTTTATAGTCGATTATGTAACTTTACTTATACTGAGATAAGAAAAAACTGTTTAGCGTTTAACAATAATTATAACTTACAAGAAACTTACTTACCAACTAAAATGTACTCTTGTTACAATACCTAATGCTATATATAAATATTATATTCTGTTTCAGGTCGTAAAACGTATGCGCCAATAGACAAGAATGCGAACATTGCTTTCATTAATATGGAAGCCGGAGGTGGCCCACCTCCCAACAGTAACCGTACCCCACCGTCCCCTCAGAAGAGCCCTTCACCAGTTGTATCGGCGCCACAACCTACACCACCAAGCCCGACAACAACAAAACCAGTATCCCCTAGTATTCAACAAGCTCCTGTACCAGCTACACTTGCGCCTAGTCCCCTTCCCAACCAAATTAAACCCAAACCAGTCAATCCAAGCCCTGCTGTAAAACCCATAACAACTCCTGGACCCGGAACTGTCAAGCAACTGGTCAATTTCTATGATAGCCAAGGAAAAGCGAGCCCCATCCGACCTTACAGTTACAGTCAAGCAGTGAAGCAAGGTTAATGTCGGAAAAAGAAGCGATATCTATAACTGGATATTTAAATTAATTTTGGATTCATATATTTCATAATAATAAACATTTTAGAATATATTGGTTTTCAGTCTTATGTATATAATATTATTTAATTTCACTTAAATCCACTTAGGTACTATCAACCGGATACATCTCATTCTATAAAAGGCACATTAAGGCGTAAATAATTGTCGTAAAACCTATTCCAAGAGTGAAAGTAAGCTAGTTCCGCTACGGGAAATGCGCAGGAGTACCTTCGGCTGTTTCTTATCATAGACACATCTTAGTGCCGCTGATAAATATAGAATTCGCATTTTATAAGGTAATAAATCTAGAAGGTGAATATTGCATTACATTAATTGCAAAGAAACAAGTGCTATTTAAATGCAAATTTTATAATCTATATACTACGTAATGCATATTTATAACAGTTTGGGTCGTCTGGAATTTTATAATCCATTCAGAATTGAAATGATAACGGTATTTTCCGAGTTTGTTCGTATTTATATTTAAAAAATCCTTTACAGTTTCATATAATATGTTATCCAATGACATAATGACGTAGGATATGCAAAAATTACTAAATTGAATAGCTAGTAAGGTTCACGAATAGGGTCGAGCATGTGCTACTTTCACTTTCAACAATGACTCAGCCGCAGCTGTTACGTCGACAGGACCTTTTGCAGTTCACTATACCTAATAACACATGCACTCTAAAGACATATTGTGTAATACGTCCGTTCTACGTTTGCAATATTTTTATTTCGTGATTCATTCAAGAGATCCTTTTTATAACTGGAATTTGTTATGAAACAAGGAACTAGCGAATTTACCTTGACCGACATTTTGGGAATTTCCATATCGTTTATTTATATCATTTTAAACGTCCTGTTGTCCTACCGTTTCGCTTAAATGTAAGACTGTTATGAGTTATTACAAAACTATGATAAGAATAAATAAAAAGTAATCCACTTCTTTCATAGACAGCTGCATGTATAAATAATTTTACGCTTTCTTCGTGCGGTGTGAATGTTTTGTCCCTTATTATCTGGAAACAATAAAACCTGAAACTAATATTATAATGTATATGGCAATAAGTATTTGGCTTTAGACTAATGTTTAAAAAAAAGCTTAGAGAGACATTTATGACAACTGAAACATACAAAAATGTTTTCTTTAAAAAAAATCCTCACTTTTCATTCCACTACTTTTTTTTTTACTTTGCCTATATACACATCAACAAAATGTTATAGCGGGCAACTGAGCTGGTGGTTCGCCTGATCGTACACAATCACCACCGTCCACAAACATTAGCAGAGTTATTGCGTCTGCAAATGCGCTGCCCGCTTTTAAAGGGTAAAGGATATGGAAAGGATTGACGACTGAATGTATGTATAAACGAAGGGTACTATTTTCTACACTTTTCATAAACATTTATTTTAACAAGCACCCTAAGTGGAGAGCCTTAGTAGCGATTCTCGGTGGTTTAAAGATAATTTAACATAATCGTCGCTCCGCTCTTCGCTAAGCTAGTTTTACATTCAAAATTTGATCAGAATTCGCACATAGGCTACCTTTTTATACAGATACAACGCGAGTGAAGCTGCGGGTTCCAGCGAGTGAATAATAAATTTCATACAATGCTAGAATGCCCCGGGTATTCTATACATTGCCTAGATATTGTATAGAATCTATAAATTATACAGAATGCTGCGAACTTATATGTACCTGCATTGTTAAATATATTAACTATATAGATATAGAAATGATATAGAAATCTTTGATTTGAACGAAGGAGTTTTTATGAGTTGAGCATTTTCAACACAAAATATGCAGATGACGACGATTTCTATTTCGACGATTTGATGTTCTGATCGATAACGAAGTTCATCCATTCAAATTTCTAGTCACCTAATACTGGTCAGATGAGCACGAATACGTAAATCCACAACTACACCCCACACTTGCATCGTATATTGTACGTATATTTGCACGCGAGTGACCCGGGTTACATGAACAAATTTCGACACAGGTACAGTCATTACCCGTATTGTATCATGTACTCAAATCAAAACGTAACAAAGCACTGGCCCCTCCCATAGCACACGACTAATCTGCACACAATATCAAGAGATCATGCTGTGGCTAACGCATTCTCGCTGCGGCGAAAGTGGTTTTACATTTGTAGTTATGTGAAAATGCAATTTCATGGATTTCAATGAATGACTTACAAGCTATAAAACATAAAATTGACAGTCATAAAGAATGTAATATATGTGACCGTTTCTTAATAAGTTTAAATAGGCAAATACATGTATATTGATTTAGAAATGTATATTTAATGATATTATATATTATTATATATATATAACTATGGTCATATTTAACAACTTAATTATACTAAAACATAAGTAATTGGTCAAGAGGGACGGTGTAGCTTAGCATACAACACGCTTTTTTACAGAGGGTACCTGTTCTCTCTTCTCTATTTCTCTTTTGATGCTACTGTTTCTTTACTTTTTTTCACAGTTACAAAACTAATTACAACAGTCATTAAAATTAAAAAATTTTCTTTAGAAGTTCTGCAAAAGTACTTTAATAAAGTGGGTTTCACATCCAGTTTTACAATATTAAAATAATATTTTTTAACATATTATAATGCTTTATTGAGTATAATAAATGACTAAGGCTTATAGACTGCTAGCACTATTGTTTGTTTCTAGACATACTTTCACTTTCCTAAAGGCATCTCCGGGCTCAGTGTTATGAAATAAGATCCGCCCTCATTCTATTAGTGTCCGCTTTGCTAAACGTTGAATCAAAACAGTCTACTTCACCGTCAGTGACGCATGTGTTACACAACATTAAGTTTTAGACCAAGGGTCAATGAAATTAAGCTTAGGTTTCGAGTCACGTCCTACGTGACCTAGTATTTATTTGGAGTGTGTTTCATATTATCTATAATACGATAATATATTCATTGGGTCTGGTTATAAATGCATTTGAACAGAGGCAATTTATGAAATTTTAATATTAATAAGACGTTCATATAAAGGATAGGTTCTTGGACATGTCATTTTTGTCGACATGAATTCAAAAAATGTGTTATCTTTCTTCCCTTTACTCACAGATTAGCTAATAGAAAAGTGTGTATATCTTTTTTAAGTTCGTGTTTATATATATCAGTATTTTTACATACAATTTTAGTATATAATGAGTTTATAAATATCATATAAATTGGACTTATTTGAGTCCGTCTCCTCAATAATTATATTATATTAAAGAGGAATGAGGATATTGGTATTTCAATTACATACATGGCTGGTAAGGCGCCAAGAACGATACATGAAAGTGTCAAACGAGTGGTTTATGAAAGTTTCCTAACATGATAACAAAAACAACTCTATAGATATTGTTCTTGTAGATATATGGAAGTATTATTGTTCTGTTTTCGGTAGGCACTTGTGGCTTCTACACAATACGCTAGATAACATAAGCTGCTTATGTAAATTGGCACATTTTATCAATGACTAATGTAACCCGATTTCGAAGTGGCTCGCTGACGTTGCGCTTGTGACACAGTATTGTTATGCAAAACGGATCTGCGAGCGAAATGCGGTACAATAATTTAAGTGAAAACTGATAATCCACATTTTCCGCACATCCGGTTCATGATGCTAATAATATAGCCTGTAACCGATGTCTAAGTTTCTGGTAAACTATATACCAGTTAATGTACATTCTAAGGACTAAATAGTCTAGTCTTATTAAGACAGACTTTATAAGGTATATTTATAGATTATGCCGAAATATTTCTTGAAGTATTAAATTTTAATTTTTAGTTTTATAGCATTGAAATGCTTTATAAAGAGGCTAGGCGTTGCTACGGTTAGGCAAGATACGCAGGTTCGAATCCTGCCTCGTGATCGAATTTTTTCTATTCTTTCAAAATTTCTCATTTCTTGAAGTAATTAAAAATGCACACACTAATATAATATTACAAAGCTGAATAGTTTGTTTGAACGAACTAGTCTCAGAAACTAGTCGTTCGATTTGAAAAATTCGTTCAGTGTTAGATAGCCCATTTATTGAGGTAGGATATAAGCTATATATGTACCACGTCATTAAACACAATGTTTATTTTATATCTAAAATATGATATTTATAAGAATCCGGTTATAATTTGTATCCGGCTATTAATAAATAGATGAGTAGGATTAAATACGTTTATATAAATCTTGTTAATTAAAATTATTTATGCGCATTAAATGAACTTCCACGGTTCGCTTGCGTTCATTAAAAAATATGAAATTGACGGAAAGAGTGAAATCGAATAAATTGTCCATTGTGAGGTGCACGAATTTGGCAAGCATTACTTTCTGTTTTGATCTCGACATGCGTCTGAATGATACGAGATATGTAATACCAGTTATTAGTGTGAGACGCTTTTCAATTTTCTGCTACTCTTTATTTGTAGAAACTGACCGTTCAGCTAGTTTTGAAGTTATCTTGTTATTGTATCGATCAATTCTGAACTGAAAACATAAAACAAATATTTTGTACGAATTTAAGCTGTAAATTTTTAGTAAGGGAGTACTTTTTCAAAAATTGTTACCTACCTCTCTACTGAATGCACATTTTGCGACTATGTTAAATAAATTTTATATAATTTTATTATTTATAAGTGATATTTTAAAAGCTAATCAATTATAATGTATCTGTATTGCTACTGTCCTTCTATTGGTTACATTGTGATATTATATAGCCTTCCTAAAAATAGACTGTAAAACACAGCAATAATTTACAAAATTGAATCAGCAATTCTCGACATTAGTGCATTCAATTAAGCCAACAAACAAACTCTAGTTTTATAATTTTGATGTAGATATTACCAAAAAATAAGGTAACGACAACAAATGTAGGTACGTACCTACTATTATATTGAGCTATTACAATCAAATTTTTTTTTTGAAAAACGTTAGCACGGAGGCATGACAATAGTCATTACGCTTGCATGAAAGGATGTGACAAATTTGAGTAGTTCTGTTTAATCTCATGTCAATGAAACAGACCATCGATATGTATATATAACATAAGTTTCAAGATTTTGATTACATGTTTGGAGCACTCACGCAGGCAATGCGTAGGAAAGGGAATAATTTTCATTGATAGAATCAGGCTTACTAGCTCCGCAATCATCCTTTGATTCATGTTCCGAGGCAAACACATAGTAGGTGTACGCATCAAAGAATATGAGGAGCCATATTTCACATTTGTTTCAAACATAAATTTTATTTAAAAGGGATAATTTAAAAATGCTTATTAAACAGTACTCGTTTTAAGGAATATAAAAACAGTCTAAGAACAAGGAAAAACGTTAATGTATTGTATTATAATTAATAAATATGAAGTATACATAACAGAATAGCATCAAAACATTGTTCTATGTATTGTATTAGAAAAAAGTAGAAAATGCTCTTGTCAATGAAATTTACAACAATGACAGAAAATACGTTACTAACTGAGAGTTTTCTCTTATCGTTTGATCCGTTTCTTTGGGTATAAGAGAACTTTTGTTTTCATTGTCTTATCATAATTATCTTAATCTAACATTAACATAGATCTTCGTTTTAGGTTATAAGTGATGAAATTTCTATAGCTTTGTTATAAATTAATGAGAAAAAATATACAATACATTTTAAAATAATTTAACACACATAACACATTATAATCGATTCTAAACTTCAAATTAATATGTTAAAAATCTGATCTTAAAAGCAAAATCTGCGTTCCTAAAAGTATAAAAATTATCGCAAAAGTACCCCCATTTACGATAAAGCGTCACCCGTACGTACCTACACACAATTCATTCAACCGTTGTGTCATATGTCGTCATAGTTTCAAAATCTCAATCGGCGCCAAATCCGCTGGATCCGGGATATGTGCTTAGTGGAAGCACAGGTGCGGACGCGACTTTCACGCGTATAAAACCAAGCGGGTGCCGGCGGGCGCGACCAGTCCGCTTGCTAACATAGGACCCGCGCGTGCATCTCTCGCGAAAACGAAAGTGACACTTTACGAACTATTCAAATATCAGACTGTGAATTTTGATCTGTGATTGTGTGTCTGGAACAGTGATCGGTAGCTCACTGTGTTATCCTGAAACTGTTTCTTCGGACTCTTTCTATACTGAAAGCTCGCCTGAAAAGGTACGGATTGTGTTTTTATGTAAAAACGAAAGTGTGGTTCAGTGTGAATGTGCTAAATGCTATTATGGGAAAAGCTTTAAGATTTTAATTAATTATTCATTCTGCAATAATATATTTATGCCGCTGATAGAACAGTGTAAAATGAAACTTAAAATATTTATACTGTTGTTTGTGAAACGGCGAAAGCTCTACTTTGTGTTGAATTCGGTTATGAAGATTTTTAAATATTCATATAAAACGTGACCTTCATGTGTGAATTACCGATATAAAATATTAAACAAAATTTAATTACTTAATATTGAGGATACAATCAGCGTAGAAAGTTGCATAATTTCACTTTCACTTACATCACTTAAAATTGTTATCTTTCGCGTATCCGCGACGGTTGAAAACCACATTAGCATATTGAAAAAATACCACAGCTGTCACATTTTTCATGAGTGATAATTTTCGTTCTAATATAGGCCATAAATGTACGTGCTTAAGAGCCATCAGATCAAGAAGATTCTCTAGAAACGATATGTGGAGGCATGTGGAAAGTGGGCCAAGCGTCACACAACACGCATTTTATAGGTGTATCGCGGTATTTCTTGTTAAAGTTAATATGTGAAATGACTACATATGGTATTTAAAAAATTATTTCAATTATTTCTAATTACAGAGCATCAGTGTTTCTGTTATTAACTTTAAATAATTTAAAGAAATACTGTATTAATCAACCTTACGATTATCATTTTGATTTGGCGTTATTTTACGTTATATATTTTTGAAGGACAGCACTTTAACTGAAAAGGTTAATTTTTTTTTGTACGAAAGATATAAATTCCAGTATGTGCATTTAATTTAAACCATGTAATTGTAGGACAGTATAAAAATATTTACTTATGTATTAAAACGATAGGGGAAAAAATCATTGTTTTATAGAAACTCTGATATCCTTACAATAAATGTAGTGACAGCCCTTTAAGACGAATTTGCGATTGCGTTCAAGTTATCTTTGAAGCGGATACAGGAGCTAGCTACATATCGTTACCGAAGTTAAGTGCTCTTGTGAAATTTGTCTACATTGTAGGATCACACATTCTATTGTTTAGACTCAAACATGTTTCATAATATGCACAATTTTAAATGGGCATTGTGACATTTTGAAATCCTTTGTAGTAATAATTACGGTCAGAGAATCGAATAAGGCTAGATTTGCACCATCTTATTTTTTACTTGTATTAGACATCAACGCTGTTAACAATACTTACTAGTTATTTTGTTCAGCTTTTCTTTTATCTGTATAAATAATGCCTGTGAATGGGATAGAGCTAAAATCAGATTAGTTGAAATTGATAATTATAATGTTGTGGAGTTTAATATCGTAATAATTATTTATAATAGTTTTAATTTACTTCATTATTCACCGTAAAGTTATAAACTTATTGTTGTATTTGGAACATGAACACATTGTTTTACCCATAGTCAATATTACGAATCTTCTGACACCAAATCCATCGAATCGAATCGAAAATTGCTACGTAAATTTAAGTGTGAAGTCAAAGCTCATTAATATCTTAATAAATGTGGTTGATTTTATTAATTTTGAATATGTGATATAAGTATCGTCACTTTCTCTTGTCATATAGATTTCATATTTGCGAGTAAAAATTTCGAGTGTAACGTAAGCAACGAGGTGAAAGCCTTAATGAGTGTGTTAAGATTTAATTCTTGACAGAAGTCTGGGTGCACTGTAATTAGATGCGTTTTCTGAATACCTATCGTAATCATCTAGAAATAATAATGGTTTTTTTTTTCTTGTACAAAATTGATGATGATTAAAAAATAGAACTTTATAGTCTTTTCGGTTTAATTCAGTTAACTTAAGTTAGTTTTAAATAAAAATTGAGAGGTATTTTCCCCAAACAAACAATAAATGTAATTTACACTTACAAACTTAAATTGAAATTGCACACTTAAAATTTATATATTGACGTGTTCTAAGAAAATTCTGTACATTTATAGTTGTATTCAGTAGAAATATTGGGCTACGTTCGTCGTTCCATGTACTTTATGTATTGAGATAAGTTATACCAAAATTCGCCAAAGAAATAAAATGAATCTGGCGCCAATAAAATATAGATGATAATTCAATAACTCCCATAAGTAGTTACCACGTTAGCATTCATTTACATTCAAATATGATGTTTAGACGAAGCGTGTTTACGCCGCGCGCGCGCGTCGTAAAGGAAAGCGAGTCAGTGTGTCAGAAATGTTCTTAGCCACTCCCCGTACCATCTCTATAACACTTCACTTGTTCAACAAACGCATTTGTTTTTAATTAACATTTTGTTGCCTCAGCAACGCTGTAATATATTTGCATCTTGTCCGTATATTTTTCGTTTCTAGATGCCAATGGATTTCACGTAGATTCAAATGTTCCCTCTTCCGTTTCCATTTATGTTTATTTATTAATACCTTTTTGTTCTTTATAATATATTCTAAATATGAAGTTGAGGATCTTGTTTGTTTGAGTGACGTAATCTCAGGAAGTACTAGTCTGATTTCCGAAATTCTATCACCTGAGAAGTAAAATATTAAAGTTATATAACAATATCTTCTAGGGATTCAATTAATGGTAAATAGCGTAATCCAAACCCAAAACCAAATCAAATTGGTCATGGCGTGTTCAATGTAATGTTAGTAAGAAAAATAAACTCAAATAATCTCCAGGTGTTTGCAACATGATAAAAATCTAAAAGACCTTACATATTTTTTATTATTATATATTGTAGTTACACAAAGTAACTTAGAAAATCAGAATAAATTATATAGAGACTTAAACTTAAAGCACAATTGGCGGCCTTGCGGGTAAACACCATTTCTACCATAGTAGGCAAGCTTTAAGAAGAAATGACGTGTGTAAAATGGCTACAAAGAAATAACGTCCAAAACTATGATAAAAACGTCTCAAAAACAAAAAGTGAACGTTCATAACCTAAATCAGATCAATAGTAATTAAAGCGTTGTACATTTGTATGTGTTATCTGAAGGAAAAAAAAAACTTTCTTGTTCCGTGTTTGTGATCGCATCTAAACTGTGAACCACCTCGGTATTGTTTCAAGGCACACTTTACAAGTGGGACTCAGTTTTCTTTAGCTTGGGAAATGACCCACGAGACTCGTTATAAACCCGGTTGACTAGATTAGAAGATCGTTATTCATGTCATAATATAATATACATATCCACCTTCGTTATAATGATTTAATAAACTTATATTTAATAACGTATGAGAAAATGTTCATTTTTAAACTTGTTAAATAGTTTACGTTGAGTAAAATATCTACCGCATTTTTATTTGATTATGAGCACATTTGACAAATAATATTTTAAACAGCAATTGCTGAAACGGTGTTATTTAAAATAACGATATAAAAATATTGTGCAGAGGTTTCCGATAAGCGCGTGTAGATTTTGGTGGCCTGTGGTGTCCATCCCGTCTTAGTCACACCTCTCAAAATTGTATGTTATATATAGTTATTTATACCAAATTACTATGCAGAGTAATACGAACGAACATCATGCACAAATGATAAAATTGTATGATCAAAGTTAGAACAAACGCCTTGCGTCCGTTTCTCGGTAGACGCGGTGAGATTGGAACTATAACTTTACAGTACGGAGTACCTGCGACTTCAATAAGCCTCACAATAAACGTTTAGCATCTTAATATTCTCTGATATCCTGTCTATGAAAGCCTGAGTCCATCAGGTTCTGCTAATTATTTCCATGGACTTCCTGTCATTCCTAAAACGTTTGAGTGTTAGTTGATTACTGCTCGAATCTGTTTTAAATTAGGCCACCACACGTTGAAGAGACACCAAACGATCTGACAATGGCTTTGAAGGGGCACCGAACATTTATCTTGATCATATATTTAATATTATTTGTGCTCATTCGTGTAACTTGCCATCGTAATTTAGCTTTAATCACTAAAAGATTTTTGAAAAACTCTATTTACCAATCAAATGAAATCTACGATTATTAAAAAAAGTTAATTAAATTCGATTTCCTATGATCGTTAAATATATTAATATTTTACCTAGAACTTTTTTTATTCAATTAATATACATGTGTGTCTGAATATAATTGACGCCCGTGCACAGCAATGTAATATCGATTCTCGATCATAAGATTACGTTGTCACTGAGTTTATTAAAAACTTACATTTCATACAAATACGAGCCTCATAAAAACTTGCATAATTTGCAACTATAGAAAGTTACGTTAACAATGTGCCCATTATTCAATACTAAACGAGCCCGTATAAAATGTTACTAACGAGATGATAGCGCCCCCATAAATTTTCGTTTCCAATCTCCGCACATGAGTTTCCGCGGGGAAATTGATCTGATTTCACTTTTGCTGTACCTGTCTTTCATGGGAGACACTTTGGAAGTTTCTCCCTTTTACATTACGAGCTATATTTTACATGAAATATATTTTACAAACCTTCTAGATCATGGCAATTTATGTCTAAAGTATAGGCTGTCAATTTGGAAATGGTAAAAGCGGACGATACAGATGTTTACTTGAAGTATAATGGTGATATCACTATAATATATAGAATAAATAAATTGTGACAAATTATTGCATCGTGAGAAAAACCATTTAAAGCGAAGATTTTCCTAATTCAGTTTATATATATTGCGATACCAAAACGATCTTGGCAAAGAATACTTTGTCATAAACCTTAAACATATAATAAACTTTATTAAATACCAAAATCCCTTAGGATTCCTTTTCACAGAAAACAACTATAGATGTATGAGCTTATTTCTTATTCAATGATATGGATCATAATCAATGAGAATGTGACGTGTAAGTTTTATTGACAATAATATGTCTCTATAAATTATACTAGAAGTCCATAACTGGTTCCTAATACCTCACACCGAAGGGCTGCCTCTACTAAACTAGTGCATTATTTATTACATGGTCGATTTCTCGCAAGCCAATGGCGTTTTCTCCACTTTCATCTTGTATTTACGGGTGCGCACTTGTTCTACGACTATAACATTAATCAGATTTAGATAAAATTACACGAAACATATTACGGTATAACAAAATAAATTGACGGAATGAAATTATTATATGTAACATTATTATCACGTAAGCTTTCAACTGTCAAACCGAATTTTCGGTAGCGAAAAACCGCTAACCGCTAAACACGCAAAAAGTTAATGCTCATTTTAAATATGAATTATCTCGGATATAACTCGAAGGCTACTTAAAATTTTTTAGACAAATTTCACCATGTAGACAACTTGATGGATGTTTTAACACGTCTTTAATTTTACATTTGAATACCGAAGCGTAATGGTAATTTGTTACAAATATATTTTGAAAGCACTTTCACTTCTATATTTCCGCAACAACGCAGGAAGTCAAATTATGGCGAAAATAGCATTGTGTTTGGATCTTATTGTGGACATAAGGCAGGTGTCTAGCTACAAACAATAGATCAGATAATTCTCTGCCTTGTGACATAATGTATAATATATCTTAACTTTCTCAATTGTTTGTAAAATAATCTTCTTTGCTTTTTGGTTACACATCTTCAGTAGCCATGTTTACTTTACGTAATGCCACAAGATTTTAATACAATTATAATGTATGTTGTACGAAATTGTTTCTAGTCAATTGAAGTATTTTTATGGTTACGATTTAATGGTGATTCTTTTGTGTTTTATTAATTATATTGTTTTTTGTTTTAGGTTTTCTCCTCTACAAAGCACACACAAATTTATGCCACCAAGAATTTTATTTGTAAGTATTTATTGATTTCAACGTTTGTTACATTGTATGTATATATAGCGCCTCCCTGCCCAAGAATCTAAATATATTATAACAAACTAACGTTATAGGTAACATGCATTCCGAATAGGTATAAAATAATAACTTCATATTTTATCAATTATTTTATGAATCTAAGGTAAATTGAATAATTTATATGTTAATTCAATACACAACTTACATTCTTGTGATACAAAATTATAACGCTACCTTGTATTAAAAAAAAACATTCATATTATTGATTAATTCTGTCGATCCAAAACGCGTTTATGAAATTGAATTACGCAACGGTCGTTAAAATACGGAAACGGCAGCTGATATATCATGCTCTCTCGAACATTTCTTTGCCAAAATATAACACTTTCACCGAATATAATTACCGGAGTGCGAGGCGGTTACGGTTACGTAACACATCTGCGAGTCCATTTAGAATATACCCATGAATGCGAGTGAAAGTTGCCAATGAAGGATCATAGGTACTAGAGGTCGCACGTTTTACAATGTGATAAATGTGTTCTTTGCGTTGGTTGCACTTGTTTTGACATCAAAGCTCACATTACATTACTTAACGTTAAATATGAATCGGAGTGAAAGCGGGGCTTACTAAAATATAATATTGTCGAGTCATTGTCTTAAAATGGTCATCCGTATTGTGATTTCGACACAAAGTCAAGGGTCCGTGCACATCCATTATCTCACGGTGTTGCACAACACCGGGAGCGACGGCCACGTCCTTGAGCCATAAACCAACTTTCTCCATACTTTTTTGATGAGCCGTCCATTTTCTTTATTCAATTCTTAATGGATCATGAGTTTCGAGTGGAGTGCCGTGCTGGAATTAGTTATTTCCTTTGCTACATCATTATTATTCAAGTTACGAAATGTTATTTAAAATTACAAAATAATATAATAATAAAATGTATAACAACTAGTATGTTAAATATTACATAGACATTAATAAATAATAGGTTCAAGATTTAAAGAAAGAATGTACGTATGAAATAGAAGAATTAGATCATAATAATTTTAGCGTTGCACAAATAATATAACCGTAGGTCATAATTTTTTACGTAAATTTTTTTCTTTATTGATATGTATTCAAGATAAACAATCAAATTATTA
Organism: Zerene cesonia; assembly: GCF_012273895.1. Lineage (NCBI taxonomy): Eukaryota > Metazoa > Arthropoda > Insecta > Lepidoptera > Pieridae > Zerene > Zerene cesonia. Next base: position 2,469,047 of record NC_052111.1, on the reverse strand, counting down.
TTTTGTGGAATCTGAACATACGTAGATCCTGCATATCTACAAAATACAATGTACTCCCAGGAGACCAATCCGTAATCTACTATTACTTAAGAGGAAAAGACGACGACGACAGAAAGACCTATTGAAAATTATACAAGCAGTCCTAAAAGGAGGTCCTAGCGTGGGTATTATAATTTATATAATTATTAATTAATTATAATTTATGTAATTAATTTTTAGGTACACATAAAAAAAACTGTTGAAAACTATGTACATTAAAATTTATTGCATATTGCAGAGTGAGCCTGAACTGTTTCAATTCCTTAGTTAACATACTAATGAGTTTCTATAAATTGATTAATGCATGCATATTAAACCAATCAATTTAGGTACACATAATTTGAAAAACAACTACATTACCTCTATGAAAAAAAATTAGGGCTCACTGATTGAATGCTATGCTTTCTACAGTGATGACAATAATTAACAGTTGATTTGACGGGATGTAAGTTTTCTATTCGTCAATGCTTGTTACACGATAGCTCCGTATCGGTTGTCGGACGCACTGATGTAGGAACAAGGTTTCTCTGATCGGAAGTTCCGGTATCACGAGAATGGAAATATTGGGAAGAGAGAATCTGAAACCGGATTCGATGTGACCCACTTTTCTGACGGTGATTAGGCAATTTATAGTTTTATGTATTTCAATAGATTTGTCGCGTGTTATTCCTGCGCTACTCATTTAGGAAATAGAATCTATTTTTAGTTATAGGATTTATTTATTGAGTATTTTTGTATTCAATTTGTTGGAAATTGGTTGATTTGTACTCATTTTTTGGTTAATTTAAATTATACCAAAAATAAACCAATAAATTCTACGAAGAAAAAAGAGTAATTTATATTTCACATAGAAATTTGCACAAAACTGAAAATATTACTATCAAAGGCTAATTAAGGGTAAGATTCGATATCTTACATAACCTAAACTATGTTTTGATTATTAAATAATCAAATGTATCAAACGTTGCACAATTATTAGACAATTACATTTATTAACGTCATCAAGAGTCCTCGTCATTATTAAACATACACTTATGATTACGTAGTAAAGGTCAGGTTCAGGCTAACGTTCTATTGCAAAAAATGCTTGCTTGCGGAATCCTCACTGTCATACCAATGAAAGTTACCGGATTATGTGCTAATGCCAAGTGCGGCGAAGAAAGCGAGCCCAGCTTCGACTATGAAGCTTTTTAATATAGTCATCTCGCTCTGCCAACTTTGGCGTGTACTCGTAAGAGAAAGACTATGTACATTTTAAAAGAGAAAGCGGGCCATGTTACGTTTCTCAGTGCCATTATCACGGGCATTGAACGTAAACCGTCATTGGTCGCTGCTTTGCTGTTTCTGAATCTTTGAATAACGTCTCTAAAGTCATGACCATAAGGTTGATTTTTGAAGTTGTATTTTGTAGATGTTGAGGTTGGACAGTTCGCCATTGATACAGAGATGCAAAATTCGGAGAGCAACGAACTGCGGGTGCGGGTAGTGGAGAAAGTGTTGCGTGGTGTAACCTTGAGCCTACGTCGCTTTCGTGGAATTTGATGCGACGCGTCAGTATAAACAAATCTCACAGGTGTATAGTTTGTAATTGAATTATGGATGATGCTGATGCAATAATTTGAAAATATAGGTACAAAATTATTTAGCTATTCTTATATATTGTCCTTATATGAAGACAAACGTAGTAAACGTAGTAAGGACATTTATAATTCTTAGATAAATTTATAATTCACAATGAAGTTGTAAATACATAACATATATATGAATATAGGTACCTAAATGAGATTAACTTAATTAGCATTACATGCTCTTACTCGATGTGAAATCGTAACATAGTCGATCATCCAGAAAGTGAAAATTGTGGTAACACATCAATAAAAATTACGCGAAGTCCAATGTTTTTCATAAGAAACGAAAGCTTGTAGAACAAATTCAATGGCACGTGTGTCTCGCTCGTTATATTATCGTAGGCACATTGGCAAATTATGCCATTCTTGGAAACGCATGAATGGCGTTCGATTATTTTACTGTTTTTTATGACTGGCTTGAGAGAAATCGTTCGTTTATTATTGCTGCAGGCACAGTACAGCAATTTCTTTTAATTTCTATTTTAGGCTCTGTTTTAAACATCTAGTCAATTATTCATTGGGTATTTGACTTTCCTCGTAATTAATTAAGTAAAAGTTAAGATTGTAAGCAGTAAATTAGGAGGCGCAACACTCTCTCATATATTTAAATAAAACTAATCAGAGCTGAAAGTGACTTAGCTAAATTAAACCAGAAATTATGTTAAATCATGGTCATTGCTGATTTTGTAATGAAGGTAATTGCTGGCTTTCTTTTTTTAGATTTTTAAAGTGAAAAGTCTAAAGTAGTACTAATAAAAATGTATTTGTATTCTCAACATGATTAGGAAACTGGCAATATCTTTAATTTTCATATTAGAAATATGTATGACACGATAGGAGTTTTTTTTGAAGAAGCTAATTCTATATTAGAACTTTGATTGATCCAGCATTTTATAACTAGCTAGACTCCGTGCTTGCTTTTGTTGTTAAAAAGTAATCTACATTTGTCCAGAACGTTATCTATATCTGTACAAAATTTCATATAGATACATGCATCCATACATAAATAACAATTGCTATACACTTTGCAAGCTGGAGGATTTATATTATCAAGAATTATCACTAATCAAAAGATAGCTTTAACCGTACCAGAACTTACAAATATATAAAACAAAATGTTCCTTTGTTAAGATGTCAAAAGTAATTGTTTTGCGTGTGACTGACTAATTTGTACTGTCAGATGATTCATTCATCAGAAGACGAAACTTAATCACCCAATATTTAGAGCAGCTTTCACTGTTTTATTGGGCGCTGGACAATAAATGAACTATTATAGCTTGCATAGTAAATTTTAAAGCCAAGTTTAATGAGGGTTTTGACAGCGTAATCAGAGCCAAACTCTTAGATATAAACTTCGTGTTTAGCCTTAGGCGTAACTTGTACCTTTTTACATTTCACTCATAATATACATATACAATTTGACAGCTCAATTTGTATTTTTTGTAGGCGTGTACCAAAAAGTAGTTATTGAAATATTATAGACCTTAATTTTTATTACCACCGGCGATTAAAATAATTACTTTATTAAAGGTATGTAGGTTTTGTGAAGCAAATTTTTTACATAGCCCGCTCTAAAGTATACTGTAATTAACCGCTCATCAAGCATGTAGGTATATTCACAATGATGAATCTATTACGAGAAGTATGTAGGTTATTAGAATATAAAAATCAGAGCTCTATGAAAATGACATACGATTTGTTCTTTGAAACATATTTTTTTCGCATCATTTGTATAAAATGTTTACACATTTTTGAACATTTAAATTTTTTATATTTATAAACAC
>NC_052111.1:2461430-2464596 GCF_012273895.1 Zerene cesonia | reverse complement strand
CGTATTTCAACCTTATTCTTAACTTTAACATCTACGAGACATTTTGTGATAGTGTCACTTTCAAGGCTTGGTAGAGAAATATCGATTGTACGACCAGCGTTTGCAATAATATAGTATATACAAAACAAATTGTTTAGGCCTACTTGCTTTTTCCTTTCTTCATCGCCGCCTCCGTAGAATAAAACCTCATTAATTGTCTCGTTATGTTTTGCACCCTTGAACATATTTGTGACGTTAATTATTTTGTCAGCAAATCCTCCCATAACGGTTTTCCAAGAAAACATGTTTATTATGTTTAAATTCTAGATTATAATATTTCACAGTTATCGTCAATTCACTTTAAAATTTATGAAAAAAGAGAGGCAGACCTTCTTGTTCCTTGAGTAAGGTAGGTATGTGACAATTGTAACAACTACCGACATCGATTATAGTATCGTCTTCAGTGAAGGTAGTTAGGCAGGTACGTATAAATTAATAAATTTACTGTTGTAATGCACGGTCTGTTGCAAAACAGGAATGATCTAATTTCGTAAAAAGATTAATGATGTTTGATGAATGTTTAGAAAAATTTAGTTATTGTTGAAAATTGGAATACAGAGATATATACGCCTTTTTTTGTTCCATTACAACAATATAATTTATGAAAAAAGTACGGATCGTGAAGTATTTAGTCCTACTTGTCATATATCCGTCAATTTTTCAACTTTTTGTGATTAACGTTCAAATAAATATAAATGCAGTATCAATATCAGATAATTTAGGATTAGTGTCAATATCTTTTCAGGTAAACAATGCAATAATAATGGCCCAGGCTCTAGGACGAAAGACAATGGTTCCTAGGGAAACGGTGTCACGATCTGTAGCTGTGAAAGCTTTTGGAGACACGACAACGAAACAAACGAAATCAAGGAATAAAAGTAGTTCTAAGATACCAAAAACATTGCGCCACGATTTGGAAAATGCCTTAGTTAATGTAAGTTTTATACGCCTGATGTTTAAGTAAGCGCAAACTGAGTATTTTATGAGATGAGAAAAACTAGCAAATCGAAAAATAACTTTTACTCAAATTACATATATTTGATCATTTTATATAATTCTAATGCGAAGCGCATGGGGAAAAGTCAAGCAAGTCTGCTATCGCCCTTGTAAAATACCTACACAAATATCGAGGAAAAATTAGTTTCAAAGCATGATATTGTGAAAAGATATATTTCGTTTTAAATAAAATAAAAAATAATTACAAGAATTATTCCGTTTGAATGTGTGTTTGTAATATTTTCACTCAAAAATAACTGGACCGATTTCTAAAAATTATTTTACCCTTACAATGTAGTTCCATCTTTGAATGTATGTTCCACGGGCAAAACCGGGGGGGACCGCAAGTTTCTAACAAAATCATTTTTAACTCCAGCTCTGTGACATATGGTTCGAAGACATCAAGCCTCATCTAATCCGCAACAACATAAAGCTCCACGTGCACGAAGATCAAGCTGGTGGCGAAGGCGCCAAGTGCTTGCCGCCTGGAGCGCCGGGCTGCTCCCACCTCGATCCAGGTGCTGCATCCGATGTACGAGGCCGACTCTTACATCTGATGTCTTTGAGATAGTCACTTTTTTTTAAATTTTGAAGCGGTGCAATGATATATGACAGAATATGTTCGCTTCATCCTCAAGTAAAATGATAAAAATAATTAGTAAGGAATTCTTTTACACTGCATTCATAGATAGCATTTTTGTTGGGTCACGTATTAAAATATTACAAATAATATTAAGATGTAAATGGTAAAGCAAGAATACCAAATTTGGTATAAACAAACCGGGGTAAGAATACACGAACTCGCCGCATGCTTCATTTTATTAAATAAAGCATTCATGCGTGCTCTTAGATTATTCAAGTGTTCATTTTCAATATAGGCTAAAATAAAGCATACGATTTTCAGAAACGTCAGCGGCAAAATGCGAGCTGTGCCGACTGCTCTTCTCCGCCGCGAACAGCATCGAGAGCGCCGTGTCGCAGGCCGCCGCCGCGCCCCACAACACCTCCACGCCATAACACGTCTCCTGTGTCTCAGGTATTCATACATAATTACATTTACTTAAATCTCAACATAAAGCGATAAAAGCTCTACACGCCATAACACGTCTACTTTTTCTTAGGTAGGTATTGTAAAGAGTTTCGCCTTAATATGATGATAGCACATAGACATTTTTCAGTTCTATATAGCAAGGATGTTTCAAAAAAAAATGATAGGTAGACAGGTTCTATCTAAGCTGAAAGCGAAATTTCATTTGCTTTACTGTACGGCTAAGAAACCTAATAAATATTATTATCTGATTTTTTTTATTATCCCTACCAGCTATACTAGAAATAAGTATTTTTTTCAGAATCAAAACCATCATCGAAATGAAACTACAAAAAGAAAATCGCGAAAAAGGAAACATGTTCGAAAACACACACAGTCGGAGGGAAGGTTACGAGTGCCTCGTTTATGTCATAATTTAGTTCTGCCCTCACCTACACAACAAAAATCGTCTCGTGCTAAACGACAATCAAAATATAATCCGCAAATTGTGAGTATTGATATTTGATAAGTTCGGAATTTGTAGTTCCAGCGGTTTCTCCAATGGTTATAATAAGTTTCCTTATTTCTTAAATGATTAAAACATATATAATAATTTCAATGCTAAATTCATTACGTACTTCGAATGATATTAAATGATTTAAAGTCCGATCAAAAGTTTTTATATAATAAATTTATTTCCAGAAGCATAATTGTTCCATCGAAGAATGTCTTAAGTATGTTTGAATAGTTACGCTTCGCTCTTTATTTTTTTTTTGTATTTGTAGATAAATTCCATACAAATAAGGAGAAAAACAAAAGAACAGTCTACACAAACAGAAATTAGTGGGAAATTGTTTAACAGTATATCTTATAACGTACCAAAATCAACTGAATTAACAGAAAACAAAAGAATCGTATCGTTTCGTCAAAATGAGCCCAGAAGGAATCGACTGAAAAATGATATCGTTCAATCGCCTCTATTTGAAAAGGTTAGCTAAGATTATGTGGTTTTTGATAAACTCACCTATACATAATCTACTATATAAAAATAAGTCGGGTTTTCCTTCCTGACGCTATAACTCCAGAACGCACGAACCGATTTCC
>NC_052111.1:2449111-2460430 GCF_012273895.1 Zerene cesonia | reverse complement strand
TAAAACTCTTATCGATTATTTAACTATTTTTAGTATTTAGCTACGACCCAAAATTTACATCATCTTTAATAAAACATCGGCTTTGTTCAATCTGCGATTATCAATTTTTATGACGGATTTGCTAAACAGAGCTCTGATGCGAAATGAACATGCATTTGATTGTGATCTCGAATGACGAGATGAAACTTTCTAACAACATGCAGTCTGGTGAAATCGCTATCACGTAGCCGTAGCCAGCTAACTACGGGTGTGTCGCTTCGTAAACGCCTACGATATTATTTTTAGCTCCGTAAAACCTTAAGAAGCAAATGATTGGTAATTAAAAGCTTTTTGCCCATGAGCTATTGCAGACGGAGAAAACATTACAGTTTGCTGCGTTGTAAAAAACGTAGAACGTGTAATTGATTAACTATTTCAAACAGTTTAGCGAAAGAAAACCTAGTAAATTACTAATATTATTTATTTATTTAAACACTCTATTCCGCTGCCAACAAAATACAAATACATGTTATTCAAGAACAAAAGACCTATCCTATTAGTCGCAAAATTGACATGATTTTAATATTGCTCGACAAAAATAGTGATGATCGAGTGGCTCGAAATTAAAGAATCTGTCAACATGGTAGCATGGTAGATTATGGCCTGAACGGCCGGCTAGACGGCCGTGTCCTGCAATCTTTACATATATAAGCTGATAATGATGATATATGATATATATAATGATAATGAAATCATTGTTTACTAACTACCCACCGATATTAATAATGTAGCAGGATGGATAAAAACCGTTCTTTAACGCTCAGTCGGAGAGGTTGACGTTGGATATTTTTTTGCCAAATTTTTAATTTAATCGTCAAAATAATGCAAAGAGCGTAATCATTTTTAATTAACGCTTCCAACACAATAAAGATTATTAACGAAATCGAGAAGAGATTTTCAAGATCACATTTTTTTATAAGTATTTCAAATCTGATTCATTTTCGCATAGAACATTTTATTCAATGTGTGACATTGTGTACCTAGTACCTATTAAGATTTATTTTTTCTATTGCCCTAAATTAGAGTTCAGGAAATCCAATTTTTTTACCACGAAAATATTTTCAAAATTTTATAATGAAAGTACATTTCTTTAGATTCCTATATAAATAAGTCATAACATTTGAAAAATTAATCAATATGACCTTGCATCGCGAGGTGAAGGCCGCGCGCCGTTTCCTCTCATCGCATCAGGAGCGTATCGGTGAAAGATGCATCTGGTGCAGTTCCGGTAGACGTTGCACTCGGTCAGTGGGTCAGCTAAGAGGAGGGTTGGGGGGGAGAGAGCCGTTCGTGGTGGCAGTGCTCGCTGTCGGCCGCCATGCGAGCACCCGCGTTCGCGCGCCAATAGCGCTGCTGTAGCGCCGCGCGCGCCATCTCACTTCCCACCTCAACGTATTCCGTTGGTTGCAGGCCGCTGACTGACCGGACTGCGATTATGAAGAGGACCAGGCTGTTGCTGCTGCTGGCGACGCTCCTCTTTAAGGTAAGAGTTTTTGAAACGATCTCATTTTTACCTATTTTTTCTCGTGTTCGTTAGGGAGAAAATAATTTGTAAAAAGTATTAAGGATATAACAGGAATAGATAATATAATAGATATAACAGAATATTAAAGGAAAGTGGGCGTTCAGAGTTTTAATAAAAATAATACCTATATATTGTGTAATTCACAAAATTATTTAAATTATGCTTTGCAAATTCCTTACAATTAATGATAAATCAAAAACTGGTATGAGATGGGAACACTATATAATTTAAAGAATAAATAAACCAATCGACATAAAATATATAGCTAAAATATAAATTAAGTATTTTTTTTTTTTTTTGTAAATTTATTTTGAATCTAAACTGTACTGAGCTGAGTAGGTATATATAGTTAAACTAGCTGCACCCGGCAAACGCTGTTCTGCCTTACTCTGATCATTTAGAGGTATGAAAAATAGATGTTTGCCGATTCTCAAACATACCCGATATACACACAAAATTTCATAAGAATCGGTCAAGCCGTTTCAGAGAAGAATGGCAACGAAAACTGTGACACGAGAATTTTATATATTAGATAAGAAACATTTGTATTTATAAAAAAGACCCGGCAAACGGACTATTAGGTCCAGCGAGCGAGCGATTGATGAAGAAGTGTTACAATTACACAAACTGCTAGGTAGAATACATATTTGTTAACGACAGTATACGGCAAGTTTACCGTCTTTTCAGCGGACTAGTGCAATTGATGCTACTTAGTGAACGGTCATTGTTTTTTCTCATAACGACGTAGACTAGATTTCACTTCAACGGAATTATAGCAGATCGTCCAAACCCATATTACAAGTGAATTATTTATTTAATACGGTGAAAATAATGTTATGAAGATAGTTGCAAGTAAACGACGTGATGTACGTTCGTACGTACTACGTTCAAAGCAAAAACTTTATAATGATGCTTGCCAATTGGTATTTCAACAGGAATGTCACAGCATTGTTGTGTTAACGATGTTCAGATATTGTGCATCAGAATTCCTATAAGTAAATATATGCTGTTACCACTGATATATACCTACTAGTAAAAAATGATTTGCAAAAACAAAAAAATTTTTTTTTTTTATTTATCGTAAACTGAAAATTTCACGCTATATTAAACGTTCAACATTTTTCAAACGGAAATGTTAGAAGCGTAATAGTAAAATGTATTTTCGCCATAGATACTAAAGTAATATAATATTAATCCTCATTTAAAGCCTTCCTTACTTAAAGCGTTATCCATTATTTTTATCAAGTAGCTAGTATTGGTTAATTATTACTATTTATATTCCTTGTCTTTACGGATTAAGAAGCTGTTCTCTAGGCAAAATGTACCAAATATTAAAACCAACTTCGCACATAAAGCAATAAAGACAAATATAAAATAAAAAGTAACTCACAACTTACATAACATCTTAATAAGAAATTTCAAATTTCTCATTTATCGGTTTTACAAATATACGATCATGATGATAAGTAAGACTCAGATTATACCAAATATCGCTTTCACTGCGGATAAAATTTCGAGCTTTGAATGATGTAATCGATTCGTACAGACGATTTCATTTTCTGTCGTGACTCTAATTATATTACAGCCGATTATATCATTATAAATAAGGCTATTTATTATTGATCGATATTACGTGACCATTAAATAAAAAGCAGTTTTGTTTTCACTTCTTATCGCAACCTCCACTAATTTATCAAGTTATGTCAATGAATTTCTCTAAAATTAAGGGTGTAAATTTTCTCATAAAATAATATGCAACACGAATTTTGTCTTAATAACATATTACAATATAAATATAATAAGAACATAAATTCAAACATTTAGTATGTAGTAACAAGCTTACATTATATAGAAATAACAATGCCTGCTTGTTACTTACAAATTGAACGAAAGCAAATTCCGGTTTCATTTATTTAACATTCATAACAACTTTCATCTCTGCCCAAGAATATTTGTACATGTTTATACATCAACCTCATCAGCTTTCTGTGACCTTTGTATAACTTAAATTTTACTAAATGAGACTATAAAATATTACATAACACTACTGGAATAGAGAACTCTCAAAATAGTTTATCGCTTTTCCAAGGTGTTCTAAATGCATTGTATGTATTATATCGCATTTGTAACGTAGTCAAAAGTCGAGAAGTTTCTTAATAATTTTGGAATAAGGGTTCAAAATAAGGTCATGTGCAAAGGTGTGCTTCCGTTTTAGCAAAAGGGGTCTTTTTAGCAGCTTATTTTTAACGGATGCGGTAATTTGTACTCTACATAGCTTGTGTTTCCAAAAATTGCCACATACTTGCCAAAATAAATAATAAACAACTTTATTCATATTTGAGCGACATGTGGATCAATATTATATTTAGTATCGCAATAATTCATGACCCTTGAAAACAACGTCTATTTGTTTTTTTTTATTTTTAATGATATTTGTTTTTATTTAATAGTAGATAGATGGGAATATCCCTATATTTTGTTCAAATAGCAGATTATTTAAAATACTTAAATCTCTAAATGCAATTTACTGTTCCTGTTATTATAGTTGCAAGTTTTCATATGATGAACATGGACAGTTATCCGTTAGCCACTAATAGAACAGTGGCTGCATCATACACAGTTAAGATCTTTACGAATAATAATCGGCTTAGTTTAAGTTTCACCTGATCTAGAAATAGAATTACTTTTCAAAATATAATAGGTAACTCAAATTGTGATGTAAATATAGATTGATTTATTCATTTATGTTATATTATATAGGTATCGAAGTCTGCTTCTATTTATTAAAAGTCACGTTCCATTAGGATATTAATAAAAAGTCTTGTGAAACGCGCCCTTTAGGGCAACTTTATAGCATTTTCTTTTGCTATTTGCAAACTCGAGCAGTCGGTAATTTCTAACCGGTTTAGAAAATGCGATCGGTACGCAGCTACGCTGCGTGTCTCGTATAATGCTTATTGCTTACACTTGTCGCTTCTAATTATTTTCACAGTAAATGAAACACGGCAATCTCACAGATATGTGTTAATGTCCGTTTCGACGTTTTAGTATATTTGTAGTTATATTATATCTATACAAGATTATTATATTTAAGCATTGCGTAAAAATGATACATCGTTATTTATTCCATGGATGCATTTTAGGCATTTGATAGTTTAGATAATATTCGTTAATCCGGTTCTCTTTACATAGTCTATATAATAAAAAGGATAAATTCAAACAAATTGTATCCAAAACATTACAAGTATATTAGTACCTATAATATACAATCTATTGTAAATTTATGAATGAATGTTAAAATTTTCCATTTTTCATTCTTCGAAAGTTAATGGTATAAATAAATATACATTCTCAATTATATTTAACAAGATTTAACTTGAAATATTCTTATTTAAATTGTACTTGACGCAAGATACTCTAAGATCGTGAAAGTAGTATTCATCAAAATTATTACGTTGATTAATAGCATAATCGGTAGCATGAGGCATTTATCAGTGTAGAAAGTCGGAAAGAACCGAGCTAGGTGAGGGGCTGGCGCGTCGAGAAGTAGACTGCGACGCACCCGCGCGCTGGAATGTGCTCGTCAGCGATGCATTTATTTCATTATTGTATCACGTAATAGTGTTGAAATAAGATGCAATAAACTGATTGTATCAGAAGTAAATAGCATCTTTATGTGGGCATAATTTTATTGACACAATAAATTTAAATTAAAAAATACAATTATACCAAAAACGCGGAAACAAATATGTTTATCGAGAAAAGTAACATGTTGAATTTGTATATTTTCAGGATGCAACATGCGAACCGCCAGTGGACTCAGCCTCGCTACCCCTAGAACATCGCGGTGGTGCTTACGGACCACCGCTACAACCCGCCCACACAGATGACCCCTGGCCCTTAACAACACCAGACAGTCCTAAAATAAAACATCTACAAGTTCAATGCGAAAAGACACATATGCGAGTCAATATTGAGTTCGATAGACCGTTTTATGGAATGATATTCTCTAAAGGATTTTACAGCGATCCTCAATGTATGCATTTAAAGCCTGGAACCGGTCACTTAAGCGCTACATTTGAAATATTCCTTAACAGTTGTGGCATGAGTAGCTCCGCCAATCATAATGTCGCCGCATATGGAAGCCCAACACCTAGCGGTTCGTACGTCGAAAATACGATAATAGTTCAGTACGACCCCTACGTTCAGGAAGTATGGGACCAAGCGAGAAAATTGAGATGCACGTGGTACGACTTTTATGAAAAGGCTGTCACTTTCAGACCCTTCCAAGTCGATATGCTTCATGCTGTTACCGCTAACTTTCTCGGCGACAACTTGCAATGTTGGATGCAAATTCAAGTCGGTAAGGGACCATGGGCATCTGAAGTGTCCGGTATAGTTAAAATTGGTCAAACAATGACAATGGTACTGGCTATTAAAGACGACGAAAATAAATTCGACATGCTTGTCAGAAACTGTGTAGCTCATGATGGCAAACGAGCACCAATACAGCTTGTGGATCAATATGGATGTGTGGTCAGGCCTAAGATTATGAGTAAATTCCAGAAGATTAAGAACTTTGGCCCATCTGCATCTGTTGTGTCATTTGCATACTTCCAAGCTTTTAAATTCCCTGATTCTATGAATGTTCATTTCCAATGTGTAATTCAAGTATGTAGATACAATTGTCCAGAACCAAAATGCGGTGGTCTCGGCGCAGATTACGGCGTGCCATTATTGGGTGGAAATGCATTAGGAGCCGGTGAATACGCATTATCTGGCTCACCTCACGGAGAATATGGACCTCCTCCTGCCCCCCACTCTGAGTATGGAGTACCACCTGCGTACCCAGATCCAAGACATCCAGCTGATTCCTCAGGAGCTTATTCCGAAAAACGTGACGACGCTGTTCCGCCACCACAAGCGCAAGTATCGTCAACACCCAATGCACCGAGTCCCTCGTCACCATCACCCAACCGGGATGAAGATGATGTAAACCTACCTCCTCCCCCACCACCGGGCCGCCGCGGCGTATACAATACTGTTAAAAGGAAAGATGAAGGACATGGAAACCTCGCTACTCTTGGAGGTCGCCCGCGCTCAGTCGAAGGTTTCCCAGAGACATTAGTTGGAGTGAGAAGGAGACGAGAAACCTCAGCACCAACTCGCATATACAAGAGAGATGCACAGGAAATGACAGACGTGAACACAAGTCGAACAATTCAAGTAGTAGCACCAGGTGATGTTAATTTCGCATTAAATAATGCCGCTACGAATGAAACAGTGGTAATTCAATCACCCGCCACTGACCCAGAAACTATATGCATGTCGGTGCCATCTTTTGTGGCAGGTCTCGTCATGTTATTATTAGTCTTGGTAGTTGCATCTCTAGTAGCCGCTTTCCTCTTTGTGCGTGTAAGAGCATTGGACAGGAAGGGTGCACATGGCACTGCCTACTTTGAGACGGATTACGTGAAGCATACGAACTAACTGCGAATATTCGAGGGTGCAAACGTGGACGCGTGGACGTTCAATGAACTCTTCTCAGATCCAAAGAGCGAACGAGCGTCGGCCCCGGCCGGGCGGCTGGTGCTGCCGCGGTCGCGATCGAGGCTCGGTGACTTGTGACTTATTTATTTAGGGTATTTAATGTGTGTGATGTTTAATGTTCGACTGCTTTTTGTAAATTATTTTATTCGTGTGTGAAACATTTTCTGTACTGTCTTTTATAGTCGATATATGTCTGTTGTAATTTTGTAAAGAGTCGTAAGTAAGGAACCTTAGTCCTAAGTTATTATACCAATTAAAGTGTCGTGTGAGATGATGTAATAATTTTTTTACAGAATTTTCCCCAAAGTATAACCTAAACTATACATACAATGAAAATACAATATTGAAAACTAAATATGTTTATTCATACAAAGAAATTAATATGCTAATTCTTATATAAAAAATAAGTACTAAAATAGGTAAAGTAACTAAGAAATATTTTTAACAAATAATTGTATTGTATCAGCTATGTATAATCCTACAGAAATATTGATGAATAAGGCACATTGACCTTATTTCCATGGTGGGGCATTTCCTTTCTTTTTACATTTTTTTGTTTGTGTTTCGAGTTCAGGCATTAAATTCATTAATGATGATTTATTGGATCTCGACGGACTTTTGTATAAAACTTTTAATCTCTTATCATTTTCCGAACATATGATATTAATAAGATCCTGAAATGATAAATTATGTGTTGACTAAGGACTAGGAATATGTACGTAGATTAAATCCTACTAATACTTACTTAATCCTACTAATATTATAAATGCGAAAGTTTGTAAGGATGTGTGTGTTTATTGCTCTTTCACGCAAAAACTACTGAACCAATTGCAATGAAATTGGGTACGTTGATGGCTGGACAACTGGAATAACATATAGGCAACTTTTTATCCCGATATTCCTACGGGATACGGACTTACGCGGGTGAAACCGCGGGGCGCATTTTTATTTTTAACTTTTTTATTATTCCCGAAGGAGAGTTGTTTGAGAATGATATTATTTACACATCGAAAGTTCTTTGTCAAAAAAAACAACATTTTATAATTAATTATGTATAGGTGAGTTTATCAAAAACCACATAATCTTAGCTAACCTTTTCAAATAGAGGCGATTGAACGATATCCTTTTTCAGTCGATTCCTTCTGGGCTCATTTTGACGAAACGATACGATTCTTTTGTTTTCTGTTAATTCAGTTGATTTTGGTACGTTATAAGATATACTGTTAAACAATTTCCCACTAATTTCTGTTTGTGTAGACTGTTCTTTTGTTTTTCTCCTTATTTGTATGGAATTTATCTACAAATACAAAAAAAGTAAAGAGCGAAGCGTAACTATTCAAACATACTTAAGACATTCTTCGATGGGACAATTATGCTTCTGGAAATAAATTTATTATATAAAAACTTTTGATCGGACTTTAAATCATTTAATATGTTTCGAAGTACATAATGAATTTAGCATTGAAATTATTATTGTATATGTTTTAATCATGTAAGAAATAAGGAAACTTATTATAACCATTCACGAAACCGCTAGAACTATAAATTCCGAACTTAACAAATATCAATACTCACAATTTGCGGATTATATTTTGATTGTCGTTTAGCACGAGACGATTTTTGTTGTGTAGGTGAGGGCAGAACTAAATTATGACATAAACGAGGCACTCGTAACCTTCCCTCCGACTGTGTGTGTTTTCGAACATGTTTCCTTTTTCGCGATTTTCTTTTTGTAGTTTCATTTCGATGATGGTTTTGATTCTGAAAAAAAATACTTATTTTTAGTATAGCTGATTTGGTAGGGATAATAAAAAAAAATCAGATAATAACATTTATTAGGTTTCTTAGCCGTACAGTAAAGCAAATGAAATTTCGCTTTCAGCTTAGATAGAACCTGTCTACCTATCATTTTTTTTTTAAACATCCTTGCTATATAGAACTGAAAAATGTCTATGTGCTATCATCATATTAAGGCGAAACTCTTTACAATACCTACCTAAGAAAAAGTAGACGTGTTATGGCGTGTAGAGCTTTTATCGCTTTATCTTGAGATTTAAGTAAATGTAATTATGTATGAATACCTGAGACACAGGAGACGTGTTATGGCGTGGAGGTGTTGTGGGGCGCGGCGGCGGCCTGCGACACGGCGCTCTCGATGCTGTTCGCGGCGGAGAAGAGCAGTCGGCACAGCTCGCATTTTGCCGCTGACGTTTCTGAAAATCGTATGCTTTATTTTAGCCTATATTGAAAATGAACACTTGAATAATCTAAGAGCACGCATGAATGCTTTATTTAATAAAATGAAGCATGCGGCGAGTTCGTGTATTTTTACCCCGGTTCGTTTATACCAAATTTGGTATTCTTGCTTTACCATTTACATCTTAATATTATTTGTAATATTTTAATACGTGACCCAACAAAAATGCTATCTATGAATGCAGTGTAAAATAATTCCTTACTAATTATTTTTATCATTTTACTTGAGAATGAAGCGAACGTATTCTGTCATATATCATCCGGTTCTCAATTGTACTAGATACCTATTTGCACCGCTTCAAAATTTAAAAAGACTTGATTATCTCAAAGACATCAGATGTAAGAGTCGGCCTCGTACATCGGATGCAGCACCTGGATCGAGGTGGGAGCAGCCCGGCGCTCCAGGCGGCAAGCACTTGGCGCCCTCGCCACCAGCTTGATCTTCGTGCACGTGGAGCTTTATGTTGTTGCGGATTAGATGAGGCTTGATGTCTTCGAACCATATGTCACAGAGCTGGAGTTAAAAATGATTTTGTTAGAAACTAGCGGTCCGCCCCGGTTTTGCCCGTGGAACATACATTCAAAGATGGAACTACATTGTAAGGGTAAAATAATTTTTAGAAATCAGTCCAGTTATTTTTGAGTGAAAATATTACAAACACACATTCAAACGAAATAATTCTTGTAATTATTTTTTATTTTATATAAAACGAAATATATATTTTAACAATATCATGCCTTGAAACAACAAGGGCGGTAGAAGATAATCAGATATACTTTAAGTTCAAAAAAACCACTTGCACTTCGTAAGGCGCGAGCAGAGCACTACCCCCGGCCCTTTATGTGCAATAGAATTATATCAAATGATCAAAATATATGTAATTCTACTAAAAGTTATTTTTCGATTTGCTAGTTTTTCTCATCTCATAAAATACTCAGTTTGCGCTTACTTAAACATCAGGCGTATAAAACTTACATTAACTAAGGCATTCTCCAAATCGTGGCGCAATGTTTTTGGTATCTTAGAACTACTTTTATTCCTTGATTTCGTTTGTTTCGTTGTCGTGTCTCCAAAAGCTTTCACAGCTACAGATCGTGACACCGTTTCCCTAGGAACCATTGTCTTTCGTCCTAGAGCCTGGGCCATTATTATTGCATTGTTTACCTGAAAAGAAATTGACACTAACCCTAAATTGTCTGATATTGATACTGCATTTATATTTATTTGAACGTTAATCACAAAAAGTTGAAAAATTGACGGATATATGACAAGTAGGACTAAATACTTCACGATCCGTACTTTTTTCATAAATTATATTGTTGTAATGGAACAAAAAAAGGCGTATATATCTCTGTATTCCAATTTTCAACAATAACAAAATTTTTCTAAACATTCATCAAACATCATTAATCTTTTTACGAAATTAGATCATTCCTGTTTTGCAACAGACCGTGCATTACAA
The DNA here is from genome assembly GCF_012273895.1 of Zerene cesonia. Lineage (NCBI taxonomy): Eukaryota > Metazoa > Arthropoda > Insecta > Lepidoptera > Pieridae > Zerene > Zerene cesonia. The sequence goes on along the minus strand of NC_052111.1, from coordinate 2,449,597 downwards.
CAGTAAATTTATTAATTTATACGTACCTGCCTAACTACCTTCACTGAAGACGATACTATAATCGATGTCGGTAGTTGTTACAATTGTCACATACCTACCTTACTCAAGGAACAAGAAGGTCTGCCTCTCTTTTTTCATAAATTTTAAAGTGAATTGACGATAACTGTGAAATATTATAATCTAGAATTTAAACATAATAAACATGTTTTCTTGGAAAACCGTTATGGGAGGATTTGCTGACAAAATAATTAACGTCACAAATATGTTCAAGGGTGCAAAACATAACGAGACAATTAATGAGGTTTTATTCTACGGAGGCGGCGATGAAGAAAGGAAAAAGCAAGTAGGCCTAAACAATTTGTTTTGTATATACTATATTATTGCAAACGCTGGTCGTACAATCGATATTTCTCTACCAAGCCTTGAAAGTGACACTATCACAAAATGTCTCGTAGATGTTAAAGTTAAGAATAAGGTTGAAATACG
>NC_052111.1:2435696-2448111 GCF_012273895.1 Zerene cesonia | reverse complement strand
TAAAGTAATATAATTGTTGTTACGAAGCAAGCGGTTTTATTATTACACCCGACTCCGAATTGTGATAATTTATTACACAATGATATTCTTGTGTATTTATCTATCTTAATATATATACAGGTCACGGATAACTTCGGATGCCGTGTGCCTTTAAGGTAGATGATTAAAACTGTGGTGTATTCATACCTGAAGTAAAAGTCTTCTTCACTTATAGTGATTATTTAGTTAAAAAGCACCACTGTTGTTATCGTGGATATATGTTTTAAATTTAAAACATAACTAGAATGTGGAGACACTCATACACCCCAACCCTAACAAGTGTAAAAAATGCGAAAGTGTGTTTGTTTGTCTTTCTTTCACATCAGAGATCAGCGTCTGTATATACTATACAGTTTTTTTGTATTTTGAGATAGCGAGGAGGCTAGGGAGTGACATAGACTACTTTTGGAAAACGCTGAAAGATCTCATTCACATGGGATATGTTTTAAAAAAAATTTGATCGCCTTTTAAAGAATCGTCTACTACTTACAAGAAGGTAGGTAATGAATACTAATATTAATAGAGAAGAAGTTAGGTTAATAAATTTGTTTGTTTTTAGCGGGTAGCGGTAGCGGTCTCTACTAATCCCATAATAAAGTTAAAAATTTTTCACGAACAGAAATAATGTAATTATTCAAGAGTAACAAAGACTATTTTTAATTCCGGGCTAGCCGCTTTTTATTTATTTATTACTTGCTCAATGGCTACGTAGATGCATAGACCGTATTCACCAATGTCACGTGGTAAATTTTTTAAGGGAATTTAACTTTGTAATATAGCATTTAAGCTTTATTTGGACGTAAATGTTGAATAGTCCAGTCCAAAGTATTCTATTCAAAACGTTTATTGTAAATGAAATAAAAATAGATAAAAAGACACGAATATAGCTTAAATATCATCAAATTTCTATCTCGGTTTATTATTCATATCTATGATAACTTTGATGTGTGTAACATTTGATGTAGTTATCAATGGCGGCACACTCCATAAACTAATATTGCTTAAGTAGGTGGGTTACCGGCCTGACCGATTTACCAATTTTATTTTAAGTCAGCACGTAAACCATGTAATGTATGATAATGATGATGTTATATTTTAAAATCTATTCTATATCTACTCAATCACCAATCTTGATTGATGATGATTTTAAAATATAGCATCATCGTTACGAGGGACTAAATATAATTTGATTGATGTTTATAGGCTAGTAGAGCTAACTACTATAATTATTTTCTTACATAGATATAAAATTTTATGACATAGGAGGGAATTGCATTAAAATTGAATTCTTCAACTAAATGTTACTAACATGCACCGTTTGATACATTGGTTCTTTGAGGTATATGTAGATGTGTAGATTTGTTCTCTGAGTATTAAACCATAGTATATAAATCTAGGACTAATCCAGTGGTAAATTAGCGGCGCTCGTTTGAAATAATAATAAAATACACGAATTTCAAGAGGATTGTTTGGAACAGATACCGCGAGCCCTCTGGTTGGAAGACCAGTAGTTAAGTACCAAGAAAAATCACTTTTTCTAGGTCATCCTACGTAAATTGAACTGAATATAATATCGAATTGTTAGGAAAAGCCACGATCACTTTATGTTTTAGAATACTCATTCTACTCGACTTATACTCTGTTTTATCTAAAAAGCATTGAATTGATTGCAAAAAATAGGTAAGACCTATTTTATTTATTTATTTAATTATAAGAAAACTTACAGCTATAAATACAATCGTAGTAAAGTGAAAAAAGAGAATAAGGCCAATTTTGATCTTTATTATCATGATGATCATGAAAACCACAATACAATGAAGTTTACATTTCTATAAAACAAGTCTTTCTGCGTTATCTAAATAGGTAGTGCAAATAGTTGCTAAGTACTGGTAATGATGATCCTGAGTCTAAACAAGATTCAAGTTTCTACGTCTTTGTTCTGGACACTCGAGTTGGAAATACTATCTTTTATTCAACTAAAATGCTATATTATTATGTTATCTTGCATCGAAGTGTCATTCACCTTCTAGTTACACAAATGCAGAGTTCAATTCATTACTTCTTTTCAAATGAAATATGATAGTTCTCTAAATCTCATGACTCTCGTTGTATCTGACACAATCAAGTGTGTAAGAAAGACATTTTAATTGTTTTCTGTAATAAGAAACACATTTTCCCATAGAAGGATTGTGTACCTGTACTCTGTAGTAGAATGATGATATAACAAATTTAAAATGTTCTAACGAAGGTAAAGTCTGTTTAGTTAGCTTAAGGAAATATATTACCTATTTTTTAAATGATACATGGGCTCATAAATTTCAAATTAATTTTGTATTTTGACATTATCACAAATAACCATAATCCTAGTTTTATGTCTGATTGCTAGGATATTATGTTTTGATTAATTAATCAATGATTAAAAATAATAGACGCTGTTCTTTTTATCGTTGCGTTGTAGGTACGATTTATTGGATTGCGATAGGTATATACCTACCTCGTATCCATCACTTAATTGAAGATAAAACATTTGTATAATATTAGATTTTTTCACCAATTTTAATATTCATCAACCAAAACGATATTCCCACAAAATGAAACATTTATTCATTGACTGAAAATACAATCGCTCACTCTTTCCGTCCTTACCTATAATTTAGCATCATGTAGTGACATTGTAGGATAACTTTGTTATTCTTATGTCACCATATATAATGAAAATAATAGCGGTTAAATTAATAGTAAATTAGCGGTTCTAAAGTAATACAATAATGGTGGTGCACTGGATAATAGAGCATCCTCGTGATGTGGCTAGCGTCACTCATAATTCAGATGCGGTATGAACTATGAAGGTACTACGGATACGTAGTTTTACACGTGACAGCCAGCTCTTTCATATTCGTACATAATTTCTATTTGTACTGCACTGTGATATTATGTACAATTTTATTTTGATATTATTGAATGTTTCCATTTGTTTATATATCTATATATAGCTATTTACGACGAAGATGCAAATACCTTATTTTTGATCAAAAATTTAATAAGTATTTATAACAACAATTAAACTGAGCTTGATTGTAAAGATGAGTGCACGCACTGATAATAATAAGTTTAATCTTTACCGTAATTGACCGTGTCCTAAATACACAGATAGTTGTCTATCTTACATGTATTTTGGCACTTATGAAGATAAAAGTATTCAAGGCTAAGAACATTAAACTACAATTTTAGAGACAGGTTAAACCTTAAAATTATCTACAAATATTTTTCAACTTAAAGAGCAACGTCCGAATAATTATTATATCTTACGTACTCCATTCAATACGAATAATGGAGGTTTTAACATTCGGTAACCAGTAAAAATGTAACACAAATTTGCAAAGGATTGGTCTGTGAACTCTATAATTGCTAGAGGTCAAATTAATTCCTTTAATTGGTGTATTGAGCTCCCGACGATCCGCAAATAAAATACGCGGAATTAAAGTTCTTAATAAGGACGCTATGGTGGGTACTTGAGCAGCCAAGTCGTTATTAAGGAAAAAACCAAAAAAATATAACTATTTGGAAATGTTCTTAAAAAAAATAATATCGAAGGATACGTATATAAGAGTAAGTTACGTTACCAAAATAAACGTGAGAAATTAAGGATTCCTTATACGAAGAAAAGCCTATCTTCATGATCCGACTGTGCAAATGTAATCTGATTAATTTTGCATTGATATATTAAAAAGCTACTTAGCGGAAGCTGGGTACATTGTTGGGGACACTCCTATCTCCTACTCATGGGCCGTAACGGCCTCAATTGTCTGATTGATCTTTATGATGCGCCAACGCCCCTGGCAATGTTAATCAAGAGAAAAATTGACTCAAACAGTACTTACAGTGAGGTACTCTAGTTTTTATATTATCTTCAACAAACAAAACATTTGGCGACAATTTCTCTAGAATTATTTTCAGCAGTACTTAAACATATTCTATTTATGTTGACGTCATTCATTTTTTACGTAGATATTTTTTTTATTATCTTTTTCTCTGAAGAATAATGACACATGCTTTACTGCGTTAACAGAACCGTGGTTTTAAGCAAATAATAGTGACTCTATTAACCGTAAAATTCGTAAAATTGATTGATATCAAATCAACTCATGATTCACTTTTATTATCTTAATATTGTACGCCTTGCTTGGTAATTAAATTGAGATAATTAAAAAATATGTCGAGGTATCAGATAAAACATATGGAAAGTGTATTTTAAAAACTTTTAATTTTTGACCGCAGGGAAACGGAATGATGGGAATAATGTGAGTTTTTCGATGTACCAGCTATCGGTTGAAATAATATCTGGTGCAATTATTTTTTTTAACATGTAACCACATAGGTTATAGCATACATTAGCACATCAATTACCTGGGAATATACAGTGAGTAGCAAAGATTAGCACTGTTTAATATGTAGAGAAGTGTACAAAAATAAATTTTAAGCGCCTAAAATTTTTGCAAGTACCTAATACGTGGGTAACGGGCAGTTGATACGTGTAGGTTCATTGAGGTAATTAATGAAGCAGTTATCAACTTACTTACTTCTGTCTTATATAACAATTTGTACAAAATCATATGAAATTCAGTTTTCGAGTGCCTCATAAACTTTTATTGAAAATTATAAATAAGGACTTTACCTACAAACATTTAAGGCCGATTGTTCTACAATCTGATTAATAACTATCGAATTCTTAATAATTGTTGTCATTTAAAGAGCAAAAAAAATTAAAGGAATATGTATTTAAGTTGATGTAAGTTATTGTATAAACCGAAATAAAAAATCAAACACAGAACCAATAATTCTATTACCGTATATGTGTATATTCGTAACTGATTTTTAAGATAAACTGGATTATAATTTCTGATATAGGTACCTGTTCATTTTTTCTGTTAAAAGTTTTTATCCACAATCATCGAATATCACACTCTGATGTCCACATCACCAACACTCAAAACATTGCGATGGAACACAATCACATGCACTTTCCAGAGATGTAATAAACGGAAGACGATTGTTGAATTGATTCAATTAGCTCACTCCCAAGCACTGAGGTCTCTTATCGTCGAGGAGATGTTTTTCATGCGGAGGATCAAATAATACTGTCGCACTAATCTTTTATCAGCTCTAGTCCATCAACAAGGAACCGTGTTTTTTCACTATGATTACTGAGACAATGCGTACAATATGAACAATCGCTACAGTCAAATATCTAACGTAATTGACGTCCTATCTATATGCTCCGATTGGCTGCACGATTATTTGTCCAAGTACACGGTACCTACGATAAGTAAATTGTCTTTGTCTTTCAATCGAAATAATATTATTTGAGTATGATTAAGTTAATGGTTGTCTATTTGGTAATATGACGTCCCTAATAATATCTTGTTTTTCGATTAGCAGCCTTAATTGCTCATTAATGTTTATGAATAGTTACTTGAATACATCTTATTTTCTGTTTATTAACTTTCATCATAAACTTTCCATTTGTTTACAGCTTACCACTGAAATCTGGGAAGTGAATCATATTTTATTTACCGATACTTAATATTTTATTGAGTAGGTACATTTGCTAATTAGATGCTTTTCCTCCTTCATACAATATTGCATAATTATTTTGTTTGATTAAGTATTAAATCAATTGATCATTAAATCAAATACAAGAGGTGCTTAATGAATAGATTTTTTTTGATTAATTTAAAACGGAATATTATGTACATCTAGCAAACTCTGTGTGCTGTTTGGGAATTATTTTCACCTGACCATATTTGACAAGCAACTTCTTAAACAATTTAAAATTGTAATATGCTATACAATACTTTATTATCTATCATGATAATAATAATGACCAAGAAATATTTAAAAATGACTAAGATGAGATCATGAGCTTCAGGCAAAAATACATATAGGTTTAATTTTTAGTTTTATAGCATTGAAATGCTTTATAAATGAGAAATTTTGAAAGAATAGAAAAAATTTGATCACGAGGCAGGATTCGAACCTGCGTATCTTGCCTAACCGTAGCAACGCCTAGCCTCTCGGCCACCCGTGATCCTGCCACAGTAATCAAATTTATTCTACTCTTTCGGTTTCATGTGCCTAAGGGGGCACCCCGCGCCATCTATTGAGATGATTAAGAACCATCACAACCAATACGAAACATTATTTCAATGATTACAATATTGTATCGATGGAACGCGGCCTTTGTTAAATTTAATTTTTAGTTTTATAGCATTGAAATCCTGCCTCGTGATCAAATTTTTTCTATTCTTTCAAAATTTCTACATATAGGTTTATAATTTACATTACTTTTTTTATATAATTACTAGCTGACCCGGAAAACGCTGTTCTGCCTTATTCTTATAATTTAGGGTTATAAAAAAATTGATGTTGGCTGATTCTACCCGATATATACACAAAATTTCATTTATATCGGTATATCCGTTTCAGAACAATAAGGTAGATAATATTGCGACTCGAAAATTTTATATACAAGAAGATTATTCACCAATACAATGTGATACATAATATTTACTTAACTTTATATATACACCAGTTTATTTGTAAACAACTATATCCCTCTATAAAAGTATGAATCAACTAACTTTCGTCCGCGGTTTCGCTCGCGTTCGCGTAACAAATCTACACCAACTTCATTAAAACCGGAAAAGCCGTTATGGAGGTGTTCAGTGACAAACACAAGCACAGCAGAAAATTAATTTTTAAACATTAGGTTATTAATAGTTATTGTAATTTTTTCTAGACAAAAGGTCACCGAAGTCCGGGGAGGGAGGTAGGAGTCCGCAATAAAATGGGACGAATTATCAACATTCACTTTAAACACTAAAAGAATTTCGTCAATCGGCTAAAAATTCACGGAGTTATCGAGTTACAAAACGAAAAAAGAACAATAACTACAGATGTATTGAGTAATAAGGAGGTTATTTCGGAACGTCGGTTGTAAATACGCAAAATTATACAACGAATTGTTGAGGACTTAAAGATAATGAAAATATTTTAAAAAATGTTGGCTGTGATTGTCCTTATTGGAGCTTTCTTTAAATCCTTTTCATTGAAGGGCCTTTTTTTTAATTATCTGTAATTCTACTAGACCTCGTGGCAATTACCATACAACCATATCGCAAGCCACGTGAACTCGGCATAGCCAATAGTAATACGCAAGGCAGAACGCTAATAACCTCTGCCGATAAACGCTCTCCCCTTCGCCTTTACATCACCTAGCAGAGAGCTGGAGGAAGTGCCAATTTTTTGATTCGGAAAACATAAAACTTAGATATTCGAAATAGCGCGCATTAATTTTAAAACACGCCCTGTTGGAATATAGATAGTAAAGACTTAATAAATCCTTTTCCCTTTGGATATTGAACCCTAACAAAAAAAAAACGTATTTCCAGTTGGCCTCAGGGCCCAGGTGGCAATAATCGGAGTTACGCCATTGCTCCTTACCTCTTTCACAGATTAAAAAATAAATGATATATGCTCCCTCTAAATTACTGTACTCTATGCCATTACTTTAAATATATCCTATAATTCAGGTATTAAATATACAAATAACAGTCCAAGTCGAATATTAGAAATGAATGTATAAAATGGATATAATAATTGAAAATAAAAATCAGACGGTAAACTATGTCAATTTTTATTGCAAGATCTTGTTTACAATTCTTAAAATTGTCATGTCCCGTCTATGGAAACAAATAAATAAAATTTACTAAATAGCAAAGTAATAATTAAAAGGAAGTGGTAATATTTTCGCTAAATGAATACTTTCCATTTGACTATTCAGTTTTTTTCCATGAACGGTAGCCATTAAATATCCTTGTATCCGACTGAAAATATATAATGTTTTAAGAATATGAATTATAGCAGACAGTGTCATATTGACTTATAACTTGACATTAATTGACAGAATTGTCGAAGCGTTTGCGGCTTTTTAGTTGAAAGTTAATAATATTTTGGTGTAAAAGATTTACAATAACAACTAATGTGTAGACTCAAAGTTTTATAAATGAAGATGAACGCTACAAGCTTGTATGTTTCTACGTGTCGTTTAATAATCTTAGCAGACCCGGCGGATAAAAGTTCGTGGACAGATTTGTTTCGTTTAGTTCCTTATTTACGACAATCGTTGTCTTGTACTGTCTGCGGTAATTTATTAAAAGAACCGTATACGCCTACAAATTCAAGTTGTCAACATCATGTTTGCAAGAATTGCAAGGGCGGGAGAAAAAAATTAAAACCATCCTGCAGTTGGTGTAAGGATTACGATAATTATTCCGAAAACTTACAACTACGAATACTACTTCAATGTTATAAAAAGCTTTGTGAATATTTTATGGGCACCGATACGTTCAAGACTTTATTAGAAGAAGACGAAATAGCGGCTGGTATTAATGGTGGGACTGTAGCTAGCTCAGGTTTGATAGACTTAATTCAAGAAGCTGCCAGATTCGATGATGATTTTAAATGTAACGCAGGACTTTCCAAATCTGCCTATAGCATATTACCATGTGTCTATACAAATTCCACATCAACGCAAACACAGGTGGCATCATCAAGTAGTATGGAAACAAGATCATCAAATAAAGGATCACCAAATACAAGAGGTTTATCTAATGGATCTCCGCTTTATTCAGTAATGTACGCTGGTTCTGGTAATAAGATTACCATTAAAAGGAAAGCTGTGGAAGAATCAGAAATATCACAAAGTGAGCCAAGCCCACGCGAAAGCAAGGTAACTTTTGAATATTTATGCTTTCTATTGTTACTTCCTAACGAAACAGTATTTTTTTCATAAGAAAAAATAATAAAATATACTGAAGCAATTGTAGTTTACTAAAACTCAAGAAAGCCTGGACTGATTTGGCAAATTTTGATCTAGAAATACTTGCAGAAATTTGAATAAGTGATCTAGTTACCTATACAAATATCAATACTCCTCAAATTATATCAAATAATAAATAATGTAATAGTATATTAATCTTTTCTAGATTAGTTTCTTAATGATTTTAATTTATATTATTTTCAGTCTAATCAATTAGGTTTTAAAAAGCCATCAAATAGGTCTCGGAATTCTTCAAGTAGTAAGCGCAAAGGCTGTCGTTGTGGCAATGCAACGGCTACACCAGGAAAGCTAACATGTTGTGGCCAGCGGTGTCCATGCTATGTTGAAAGTAAACCGTGTACGGAATGTAAATGTAAAGGCTGCCGAAACCCCCATAGGCCTGATGGCATGAAGGTAAGATTACCTATATGTGTGTGATATAGAAGTTTAGAATATGTAATTGTTATTAGAACCACCTTATTATCTCAAGACATAGAAAGTGCAATTTAAAAAACTTCTTCTATTAATGCTTTTGTAATATTATTTTTAAAATTTTAATCACATAGAAAAAATTTACAGCAAAAATAATGATAAACGTGTCATAATTAATAGGAAATTGTATGTTTCTGAAATCATTTCTAATTAATACTATTTTAATAATTGAGTAATTAATTAAAAATCATTTACTTATAAAAGACTTCTTAATTCATACTTAACTATGTGTATATTAAGTAGGTGCTAATCTTACTCACCTTAAAGTGTTATTTATAAGTTAAATGTCCATAAAGAAAACTAATAATTAGCTTCATTTAATTAATTAAAAGTTAATATGAAATGCAGTACTTAAAATCTTAAGAAAATATATAATACAGTTCTATATTATTTCAGGTTCGTCCACATATACCTCAATTAGATAGCATCCAAATAACATTGAACACAAACCCTGACAGTTCTCCATCGTGTTCTGGATCCATGGATAGCCTGGACACAGATACACTCACCATGGAAGCTATGGAGGAATCTCTCAGTTTCACTACGGACTATAAGTCTTCCGATATTAAAGGTATAAGCTAATATCTCAAGAATTAATACTTTGATTCAAACTTTATAAGAATATATCAGATCTATATACTTTATATAATCATATATCAGAAATCAAGCATTGAATAAAAGATGAAATTGGATACTAAACATGTCTTTACATATAATATTATTGATATTTAACTTATAATACATCTAGCTAACCCTACAAATAAACAATAAAACAAAATAAGGCTATATATGAACTTGATCACAATTAACTTAATTAAAGTGAAATACTTTCAGTGTTTTAATATTAATAAAAGATTTTGTTAAAATTTGTATTTTTAATGGCATAATCTCACACTTCAATTTAAAGTTTATCGTCAATAAATTTAAATAATATAATTTCAGTGTACACAAGCCAACTCCAAGAAGTATCACCGTCCTTGCCAGCGACAATTTTAATGGACGATGAGTTACCCGCCTCTCCGGAGGACGAACTAAGTTCGCCCTGCGACTACACGCAATGCTCGCCCCGAGGGACCAACGACACAGAAACATCCCCCCATTCAGCCACACAGGATATGACAAGCGACATTGAAGTTGATGTATGACAACAACTTTCTCTAGCGGGTGACTAGACCGCAGAATGTGAACTAAGTGAAATAATGACAATATAACTGTGTTGCTAGTCACATAATGCGAAATGGATTTTAGTAAACGTTTAGTTGATAGATACTTCGTTAAGTCTTCTATGTAAGTAATGAATTTTGTTAGTTATAATTATGCTGTATGTATTATATTTTTGGATCTTCCAAATCTTTAAACTACAGTAAACGGAATGTAGTTAAGTTATTACAAATAATATGTTATATTATTTAATCACAACTCTTATTGTGTTTCATCAATAATTGTGTATTATTCGAATATTTTGAATTGAGCTTGTCAATTTTTTCCCCATCGTAATTGTTGCATATTCTATATGCTTCATACTTTTCATAGGTATGGTATTTGTTTATAAAAAGAAATTATTATATATTTACAACATAATCTTTAATCAGAATTCGCACTTTTCAAATGTAACAACGTATTAATTTGTATCTTCTTAAAATTGCGATTTATAATATAAGTTAACGAGATGGCTACGCCCAAAGGAACTCACACTTACCGTTTTTAAATTATCGTGTGTCACTACAAATACGTTTTTTATCTTCCATATTATTAAAATTGAAAAACCTTTAATTAGAAACAAAGAAATATACAACAAATGGTTGAATGTACATACATATTAAAATATAAATATATTTTGTTTTCTTACAAATTGAAATGAATAGTTGTAATACTGTAAATAATGATATGCTCCATTATTTCAATTTAATTTCAAACTACACTAATATCTGCCATTTAAATATGCAACATATTTATTTCAACATTTTCAATAAATAAACGACATATTTTTTATAAGTACCTAATAGTAAGTGACTTGTGCTATTTCCAATTTTATAAAAATAGACATGAAAATGTGTGTGTGAATGATGTATATATTTGTATAGATTTTTAAACAAAGTTACAAGAGAAAGAAATTACTTGATTTTGAATTAAACTTGGTTAACATATCTGAGAATGGACATAGTTAATTATCAAAAATGTGTTTGAAATTCCTATAAAATATGTAAAGCATGGCCAAAGAGAATGTTAATTTAATTTATAGTGTCGAAACGGGATATTACTTTTGTTAATTAGAAAACAATTGATGGTATAAATAATATTCAGATTTAACTTTTCAACCTGTCAGCAGATTAAGTGATTCCAGATTATGTAAAAGTATTTTGCAATGATATTATGTTGTAATTGCAATTGTGGAGAGAACTTACATGCCTCTTTATCAAGTATTGAATGGAATTTAATAAAAATAGTCGTGATATGTACTTTTTAGTGACATTGCCGTTTCGAATTGTTGACGTGAGAACATTAGAGGCATGAAAACAATTCTCTTGAACAAACACTGTAGTACAAAGTATAAGGGAATTGCCTTAAAATTTTTAAAATGTGAAATCTCAGTAATTATTTTGAAATAAGCGTTCAAATAATTGCACGAAGGTGAATAAAATAAAATCAACATATTTTTTTACAAATGGCTTTTATTTAGTTGATTATGTTTTTATTTATTACGAATTCACTTTTCTATATTTAAATTATTATTTAAGTAACTGAAGTTTCTCATATTATTATTCGTTAAATTCTTCGATTTCGTCAAATTGCTTAAATAATTCTATATCTTCCTCAGCGTTCCATACTCGGTTAAACTCACGTTGCAATGCTAAAATAAGCGTGACCTCTGAGGAAAGAATAGTAGCATCTTTGCAACAATTGACCCGATTTATTTCATAATCCAATGAACCCAGAATAGCGACCGCATCTAAATGACTGTGCCCTGCGTCAATTAATATGAATTCATGTTCTAATTTCACT
>NC_052111.1:2422484-2434696 GCF_012273895.1 Zerene cesonia | reverse complement strand
AGTGAAATTAGAACATGAATTCATATTAATTGACGCAGGGCACAGTCATTTAGATGCGGTCGCTATTCTGGGTTCATTAGATTATGAAATAAATCGGGTCAATTGTTGCAAAGATGCTACTATTCTCTCCTCAGAGGTCACGCTTATTTTAGCATTGCAACGTGAGTTTGACCGAGTATGGAACGCTGAGGAAGATACAGAATTATTTAAGCAATTTGACGAAATCGAAGAATTTAAAGAATAATAATATGAGAAACTTCCGTTACTTAAATAATAATTTAAATATAGAAAAGTGAATTCGTAATAAATAAAAACATAATCAACTAAATAAAAGCCATTTGTAAAAAAATATGTTGATTTTATTTTATTCACCTTCGTGGAATTATTTGAACGCTTATTTCAAAATAATTACTGAGATTTCACATTTTAAAAATTTTAAGGCAATTCCCTTATATTTTGTACTACAGTGTTTGTTCAAGAGAATTGTTTTCATGCCTCTAATGTTTTCACGTCAACAATACGAAACGGCAATGTCACTAAAAAGTACATATCACGGCTATTTTTATTAAATTCCATTCAATACTTGATAAAGAGGCATGTAAGTTCTCTCCACAATTGCAATTACAACATAATATCATTGCAAAATACTTTTACATAATCTGGAATCACTTAATCTGCTGACAGGTTGAAAAGTTAAATCTGAATATTATTTATACCATCAATTGTTTTCTAATTAACAAAAGTAATATCCCGTTTCGACACTATAAATTAAATTAACATTCTCTTTGGCCATACTTTACATATTTTATAGGAATTTCAAACACATTTTTGATAATTAACTATGTCCATTCTCAGATATGTTAACCAAGTTTAATTCAAAATCAAGTTATTTCTTTCTCTTGTAACTTTGTTTAAAAATCTATACAAATATATACATCATTCACACACACATTTTCATGTCTATTTTTATAAAATTGGAAATAGCACAAGTCACTTACTATTAGGTACTTATAAAAAATATGTCGTTTATTTATTGAAAATGTTGAAATAAATATGTTGCATATTTAAATGGCAGATATTAATGTAGTTTGAAATTAATTAAATTGAAATAATGGAGCATATCATTATTTACAGTATTACAACTATTCATTTCAATTTGTAAGGAAACAAAATATATTTATATTTCACCATTTGTTGTATATTTCTTTGTTTCTAATTAAAGGTTTTTCAATTTTAATAATATGGAAGATAAAAAACGTATCTGTAGTGACACACGATAATTTAAAAACGGTAAGTATGAGTTCCTTTGGGCGTAGCCATCTCGTTAACTTATATTATAAATCGCAATTTTAAGAAGATACAAATTAATACGTTGTTACATTTGAAAAGTGCGAATTCTGTTTAAAGATTATGTTGTAAATATATAATAATTTCTTTTTATAAACAAATACCATACCTATGAAAAGTATGAAGCATATAGAATATGCAACAATTACGATGGGGAAAAAATTGACAAGCTCAATTCAAAATATTCGAATAATACACAATTATTGATGAAACACAGTAAGAGTTGTGATTAAATAATATAACATATTATTTGTAATAACTTAACTACATTCCGTTTACTGTAGTTTAAAGATTTGGAAGATCCAAAAATATAATACATACAGCATAATTATAACTAACAAAATTCATTACTTACATAGAAGACTTAACGAAGTATCTATCAACTAAACGTTTACTAAAATCCATTTCGCATTATGTGACTAGCAACACAGTTATATTGTCATTATTTCACTTAGTTCACATTCTGCGGTCGAGTCACCCGCTAGAGAAAGTTGTTGTCATACATCAACTTCAATGTCGCTTGTCATATCCTGTGTGGCTGAATGGGGGGATGTTTCTGTGTCGTTGGTCCCTCGGGGCGAGCATTGCGTGTAGTCGCAGGGCGAACTTAGTTCGTCCTCCGGAGAGGCGGGTAACTCATCGTCCATTAAAATTGTCGCTGGCAAGGACGGTGATACTTCTTGGAGTTGGCTTGTGTACACTGAAATTATATTATTTACATTTATTGACGATAAACTTTAAATTGAAGTGTGAGATTATGCCATTAAAAATACAAATTTTAACAAAATCTTTTATTAATATTAAAACACTGAAAGTATTTCACTTTAATTAAGTTAATTGTGATCAAGTTCATATATAGCCTTATTTTGTTTTATTGTTTATTTGTAGGGTTAGCTAGATGTATTATAAGTTAAATATCAATAATATTATATGTAAAGACATGTTTAGTATCCAATTTCATCTTTTATTCAATGCTTGATTTCTGATATATGATCATATAAAGTATATAGATCTGATATATTCTTATAAAGTTTGAATCAAAGTATTCTTGAGATATTAGCTTATACCTTTAATATCGGAAGACTTATAGTCCGTAGTGAAACTGAGAGATTCCTCCATAGCTTCCATGGTGAGTGTATCTGTGTCCAGGCTATCCATGGATCCAGAACACGATGGAGAACTGTCAGGGTTTGTGTTCAATGTTATTTGGATGCTATCTAATTGAGGTATATGTGGACGAACCTGAAATAATATAGAACTGTATTATATATTTTCTTAAGATTTTAAGTACTGCATTTCATATTAACTTTCAATTAATTAAATGAAGCTAATTATTAGTTTTCTTTATGGACATTTAACTTATAAATAACACTTTAAGGTGAGTAAGATTAGCACCTACTTAATATACACATAGTTAAGTATGAATTAAGAAGTCTTTTATAAGTAAATGATTTTTAATTAATTACTCAATTATTAAAATAGTATTAATGAGAAATGATTTCAGAAACATACAATTTCCTATTAATTATGACATGTTTATCATTATTTTTGCTGTAAATTTTTTCTATGTGATTAAAATTTTAAAAATAATATTACAAAAGCATTAATAGAAGAAGTTTTTTAAATTGCACTTTCTATGTCTTGAGATAATAAGGTGGTTCTAATAACAATTACATATTCTAAACTTCTATATCACACACATATAGGTAGTCTTACCTTCATGCCATCAGGCCTATGGGGGTTTCGGCAGCCTTTACATTTACATTCCGTACACGGTTTACTTTCAACATAGCATGGACACCGCTGGCCACAACATGTTAGCTTTCCTGGTGTAGCCGTTGCATTGCCACAACGACAGCCTTTGCGCTTACTACTTGAAGAATTCCGAGACCTATTTGATGGCTTTTTAAAACCTAATTGATTAGACTGAAAATAATATAAATTAAAATAATTAAGAAACTAATCTAGAAAAGATTAATACACTATTACATTATTTATTATTTGATATAATTTGAGGAGTATTGATATTTGTATAGGTAACTAGATCACTTATTCAAATTTCTGCAAGTATTTCTAGAACAAAATTTGCCAAATCAGTCCAGGCTTTCTTGAGTTTTAGTAAACTACAATTGCTTCAGTACATTAATATATTTTATTATTTTTTCTTATGAATAAAAATGCTGTTCCGTTAGGAAGTAACAATAGAAAGCATAAATATTCAGAAGATACCTTGCTTTCCCGTGGGCTTGGCTCACTTTGTGATATTTCTGATTCTTCCACAGCTTTCCTTTTAATGGTAATCTTATTACCAGAACCAGCGTACATTACTGAATAAAGCGGAGATCCATTAGATAAACCTCTTGTATTTGGTGATCCTTTATTTGATGATCTTGTTTCCATACTACTTGACGATGCCACCTGTGTTTGCGTTGATGTGGAATTTGTATAGACACATGGTAATATGCTATAGGCAGATTTGGAAAGTCCTGCGTTACATTTAAAATCATCATCGAATCTGGCAGCTTCTTGAATTAAGTCTATCAAACCTGAGCTAGCTACAGTCCCACCATTAATACCAGCCGCTATTTCGTCTTCTTCTAATAAAGTCTTGAACGTATCGGTGCCCATAAAATATTCACAAAGCTTTTTATAACATTGAAGTAGTATTCGTAGTTGTAAGTTTTCGGAATAATTATCGTAATCCTTACACCAACTGCAGGATGGTTTTAATTTTTTTCTCCCGCCCTTGCAATTCTTGCAAACATGATGTTGACAACTTGAATTTGTAGGCGTATACGGTTCTTTTAATAAATTACCGCAGACAGTACAAGACAACGATTGTCGTAAATAAGGAACTAAACGAAACAAATCTGTCCACGAACTTTTATCCGCCGGGTCTGCTAAGATTATTAAACGACACGTAGAAACATACAAGCTTGTAGCGTTCATCTTCATTTATAAAACTTTGAGTCTACACATTAGTTGTTATTGTAAATCTTTTACACCAAAATATTATTAACTTTCAACTAAAAAGCCGCAAACGCTTCGACAATTCTGTCAATTAATGTCAAGTTATAAGTCAATATGACACTGTCTGTTATAATTCATATTCTTAAAACATTATATATTTTCAGTCGGATACAAGGATATTTAATGGCTACCGTTCATGGAAAAAAACTGAATAGTCAAATGGAAAGTATTCATTTAGCGAAAATATTACCACTTCCTTTTTATTATTACTTTGTTATTTAGTAAATTTTATTTATTTGTTTCCATAGACGGGACATGACAATTTTAAGAATTGTAAACAGGATCTTGCAATAAAAATTGACATAGTTTACCGTCTGA
Organism: Zerene cesonia; assembly: GCF_012273895.1. Taxonomy (NCBI): domain Eukaryota; kingdom Metazoa; phylum Arthropoda; class Insecta; order Lepidoptera; family Pieridae; genus Zerene; species Zerene cesonia. Next base: position 2,430,001 of record NC_052111.1, on the reverse strand, counting down.
TTTTTATTTTCAATTATTATATCCATTTTATACATTCATTTCTAATATTCGACTTGGACTGTTATTTGTATATTTAATACCTGAATTATAGGATATACTTAAAATAATGAGGTAATGGCATAGAGTACAGTAATTTAGAGGGAGCATATATCATTTATTTTTTAATCTGTGGAAGAGGTAAGGAGCAATGGCGTAAGTCCGATTATTGCCACCTGGGCCCTGAGGCCAACTGGAAATACGTTTTTTATTGTTAGGGTTCAATATCCAAAGGGAAAAGGATTTATTAAGTCTTTATTATCTGTATTCCAACAGGGCGTGTTTTAAAATTAATGCGCGCTATTTCGAATATCTAAGTTTTATGTTTTCCGAATCAAAAAGTTGGCACTTCCTCCAGCTCTCTGCTAGGTGATGTAAAGGCGAAGGGGAGAGCGTTTATCGGCAGAGGTTATTAGCGTTCTGCCTTGCGTATTACTATTGGCTATGCCGAGTTCACGTGGCTTGCAATATGGTTGTATGGTAATTGCCACGAGGTCTAGTAGAATTACAGATAATTAAAAAAAGGCCCTTCAATGAAAAGGACTTAAAGAAAGCGCCAATAAGGACAATCACAGCCAACATTTTTTTTAATATTTTCATTATCTTTAAGTCCTCAACAATTCGTTGTATAATTTTGCGTATTTACAACCGACGTTCCCAAATAACCTCCTTATTACTCAATACATCTGTAGTTATTATTCTTTTTTCGTTTTGTAACTCGATAACTCCGTGAATTTTTAGCCGATTGACGAAATTCTTTTAGTGTTTAAAGTGAATGTTAATAATTCGTCCCATTTTATTGCGGACTCCTACCTCCCTCCCCGGACTTCGGTGACCTTTTGTCTAGAAAAAATTATAATAACTATTAATAACCTAATGTTTAAAAATTAATTTTCTGCTGTGCGTGTGTTTGTCACTGAACACCTCCATAACGGCTTTTCCGGTTTTAATGAAGTTGGTGTAGATTTGTTACGCGAACGCGAGCGAAACCGCGGACGAAAGTTAGTTGATTCATACTTTTATAAAAAAGGACATAGTTGTTTACAAATAAACTGATGTATATATAAAGTTAAGTAAACATTATGTATCACATTGTATTGGTGAATAATCTTGTTATATATAAAATTTTCGAGTCGCAATATTATCTACCTTATTGTTCTGAAACGGATATACCGATATAAATGAAATTTTGTGTATATATCGGGTAGAATCAGCCAACATCAATTTTTTTATAACCCTAAATTATAAGAATAAGGCAGAACAGCGTTTTCCGGGCCAGCTAGTAATTATATAAAAAAAGTAATGTAAATTATAAACCTATATGTATTTTTGACTGAAGCTCATGATCTTATCTTAGTCATTTTTAAATATTTCTTGGTCATTATTATTATCATGATAGATAATAAAGTATTGTATAGCATATTACAATTTTAAATTGTTTAAGAAGTTGCTTGTCAAATATGGTCAGGCGAAAACAATTCCCAAACAGCACACAGAGTTTGCTAGATGTACATAATATTCCGTTTTAAATTAATCAAAAAAAATCTATTCATTAAGCACCTCTTGTATTTGATTTAATGATCAATTGATTTAATACTTAATCAAACAAAATAATTATGCAATATTGTATGAAGGAGGAAAAGCATCTAATTAGCAAATGTACCTACTCAATAAAATATTAAGTATCGGTAAATAAAATATGATTCACTTCCCAGATTTCAGTGGTAAGCTGTAAACAAATGGAAAGTTTATGATAAACGTTAATAAACAGAAAATAAGATGTATTCAAGTAACTATTCATAAACATTAATGAGCAATTAAGGCTGCTAATCGAAAAACAAGATATTATTAGGGACGTCATATTACCAAATAGACAACCATTAACTTAATCATACTCAAATAATATTATTTCGATTGAAAGACAAAGACAATTTACTTATCGTAGGTACCGTGTACTTGGACAAATAATCGTGCAGCCAATCGGAGCATATAGATAGGACGTCAATTACGTTAGATATTTGACTGTAGCGATTGTTCATATTGTACGCATTGTCTCAGTAATCATAGTGAAAAAACACGGTTCCTTGTTGATGGACTAGAGCTGATAAAAGATTAGTGCGACAGTATTATTTGATCCTCCGCATGAAAAACATCTCCTCGACGATAAGAGACCTCAGTGCTTGGGAGTGAGCTAATTGAATCAATTCAACAATCGTCTTCCGTTTATTACATCTCTGGAAAGTGCATGTGATTGTGTTCCATCGCAATGTTTTGAGTGTTGGTGATGTGGACATCAGAGTGTGATATTCGATGATTGTGGATAAAAACTTTTAATAGAAAAAATGAACAGGTACCTATATCAGAAATTATAATCCAGTTTATCTTAAAAATCAGTTACGAATATACACATATACGGTAATAGAATTATTGGTTCTGTGTTTGATTTTTTATTTCGGTTTATACAATAACTTACATCAACTTAAATACATATTCCTTTAATTTTTTTTGCTCTTTAAATGACAACAATTATTAAGAATTCGATAGTTATTAATCAGATTGTAGAACAATCGGCCTTAAATGTTTGTAGGTAAAGTCCTTATTTATAATTTTCAATTAAAGTTTATGAGGCACTCGAAAACTGAATTTCATATGATTTTGTACAAATTGTTATATAAGACAGAAGTAAGTAAGTTGATAACTGCTTCATTAATTACCTCAATGAACCTACACGTATCAACTGCCCGTTACCCACGTATTAGGTACTTGCAAAAATTTTAGGCGCTTAAAATTTATTTTTGTACACTTCTCTACATATTAAACAGTGCTAATCTTTGCTACTCACTGTATATTCCCAGGTAATTCATGTGCTAATGTATGCTATAACCTATGTGGTTGCATGTTAAAAAAAATAATTGCACCAGATATTATTTCAACCGATAGCTGGTACATCGAAAAACTCACATTATTCCCATCATTCCGTTTCCCTGCGGTCAAAAATTAAATGTTTTTAAAATACACTTTCCATATGTTTTATCTGATACCTCGACATATTTTTTAATTATCTCAATTTAATTACCAAGCAAGGCGTACAATATTAAGATAATAAAAGTGAATCATGAGTTGATTTGATATCAATCAATTTTACGAATTTTACGGTTAATAGAGTCACTATTATTTGCTTAAAACCACGGTTCTGTTAACGCAGTAAAGCATGTGTCATTATTCTTCAGAGAAAAAGATAATAAAAAAAATATCTACGTAAAAAATGAATGACGTCAACATAAATAGAATATGTTTAAGTACTGATGAAAATAATTCTAGAGAAACTGTCGCCAAATGTTTTGTTTGTTGAAGATAATATAAAAACTAGAGTACCTCACTGTAAGTACTGTTTGAGTCAATTTTTCTCTTGATTAACATTGCCAGGGGCGTTGGCGCATCATAAAGATCAATCAGACAATTGAGGCCGTTACGGCCCATGAGTAGGAGATAGGAGTGTCCCCAACAATGTACCCAGCTTCCGCTAAGTAGCTATTTAATATATCAATGCAAAATTAATCAGATTACATTTGCACAGTCGGATCTTGAAGATAGGCTTTTCTTCATATAAGGAATCCTTAATTTCTCACGTTTATTTTGGTAACGTAACTTACTCTTATATACGTATCCTTCGATATTATTTTTTTTAAGAACATTTCCAAATAGTTATATTTTTTTGGTTTTTTCCTTAATAACGACTTGGATGCTCAAGTACCCACCATAGCGTCCTTATTAAGAACTTTAATTCCGCGTATTTTATTTGCGGATCGTCGGGAGCTCAATACACCAATTAAAGGAATTAATTTGACCTCTAGCAATTATAGAGTTCACATACCAATCCTTTGCAAATTTGTGTTACATTTTTACTGGTTACCGAATGTTAAAACCTCCATTATTCGTATTGAATGGAGTACGTAAGATATAATAATTATTCGGACGTTGCTCTTTAAGTTAAAAAATATTTGTAGATAATTTTAGGGTTTAACCTGTCTCTAAAATTGTAGTTTAATGTTCTTAGCCTTGAATACTTTTATCTTCATAAGTGCCAAAATACATGTAAGATAGACAACTATCTGTGTATTTAGGACACGGTCAATTACGGTAAAGATTAAACTTATTATTATCAGTGCGTGCACTCATCTTTACAATCAAGCTCAGTTTAATTGTTGTTATAAATACTTATTAAATTTTTGATCAAAAATAAAGTTTTTGCATCTTCGTCGTAAATAGCTATATATAGATATATAAACAAATGGAAACATTCAATAATATCAAAATAAAATTGTACATAATATCACAGTGCAGTACAAATAGAAATTATGTACGAATATGAAAGAGCTGTCTGTCACGTGTAAAACTACGTATCCGTAGTACCTTCATACTTCATACCGCATCTGAATTATGAGTGACGCTAGCCACATCACGAGGATGCTCTATTATCCAGTGCACCACCATTATTGTATTACTTTAGAACCGCTAATTTACTATTAATTTAACCGCTATTATTTTCATTATATATGGTGACATAAGAATAACAAAGTTATCCTACAATGTCACTACATGATGCTAAATTATAGGTAAGGACGGAAAGAGTGAGCGATTGTATTTTCAGTCAATGAATAAATGTTTCATTTTGTGGGAATATCGTTTTAGTTGATGAATATTAAAATTGGTTAAAAAATCTAATATTATACGAATGTTTTATCTTCAATTAAGTGATGGATACGAGGTAGGTATATACCTATCGCAATCCAATAAATCGTACCTACAACGCAACGATAATAAGAACAGCGTCTATTATTTTTTATCATTGATTAATTAATCAAAACTTAATATCCTAGCAATCAGACATAAAACTAGGATTATGGTTATTTGTGATAATGTCAAAATACAAAATTAATTTGAAATTTATGAGCCCATGTATCATTTAAAAAATAGGTAATAATTTTCCTTAAGCTAACTAACCAGACTTTACCTTCGTTAGAACATTTTAAATTTGTTATATCATCATTCTACTACAGAGTACAGGTACACGATCCTTCTATGGGAAAATGTGTTTCTTAGTACAGAAAACAATTAAAATGTCTTTCTTACACACTTGATTGTGTCAGATACAACGAGAGTCATGAGATTTAGAGAACTATCATATTTCATTTGAAAAGAAGTAATGAATTGAACTCTGCGTTTGTGTAACTAGAAGGTGAATGACACTTCGATGCATTTCATAAGATAACATAATAATATAGCATTTTAGTTGAATAGAAGATAGTATTTCCAACTCGAGTGTCCAGAACAAAGACGTAGAAACTTGAATCTTGTTTAGACTCAGGATCATCATTACCAGTACTTAGCAACTATTTGCACTACCTATTTAGATAACGCAGAAAGACTTGTTTTATAGAAATGTAAACTTCATTGTATTGTGGTTTTCATGAGCATCATGATAATAAAGATCAAAATTGGCCTTATTCTCTTTTTTCACTTTACTACGATTGTATTTATAGCTGTAAGTTTTCTTATAATTAAATAAATAAATAAAATAGTTCTTACCTATTTTTTGCAATCAATTCAATGCTTTTTAGATAAAACAGAGTATAAGTCGAGTAGAATGGGTATTCTAAAGCATAAAGTGATTCGATCCTGTTCCTAACAATTCGATATTATATTCAGTTCATTTTACGTAGGGTGTGCAGTGATGACTTAGAAAAAGTGATTCTTCTTGGTACTTAACTACTGGTCTTCCAACCAAAGGGCTCGCGGTATCTGTTCCAAACAATCCTCTTGAAATTCCTGTATTTTATTATTATTTCAAACGATCGCCGCTTATTTACCACTGGATTAGTCCTAGATTTATATACTATGGTTTAGTACTCAGAGAACAAATCTACACATCTACATATACCTCAAAGAACCAATGTATCAAACGGTGCATGTTAGTAACATTTAGTTGAAGAATTCAATTTTAATGCAATTCCCTCCTATGTCATAAAATTTTATATCTGTGTAAGAAAATAATTATAGTAGTTAGCTCTACTAGCCTATAAACATCAATCAAATTATATTTAGTCCCTCGTAACGATGATGCTATATTTTAAAATCATCATCAATCAAGATTGGTGATTGAGTAGATATAGAATAGATTTTAAAATATAACATCATCATTATCATACATTACATGGTTTACGTGCTGACTTAAAATAAAATTGGTAAATCGGTCATGTCGGTAACCCACCTACTTAAGCAATATTAGTTTATGGAGTGTGCCGCCATTGATAACTACATCAAATGTTACACACATCAAAGTTATCATAGATATGAATAATAAACCGAGATAGAAATTTGATGATATTTAAGCTATATTCGTGTCTTTTTATCTATTTTTATTTCATTTACAATAAAAGTTTTGAATAGAATATTTTGGACTGGACTATTCAACATTTACGTCCAAATAAAGCTTAAATACTATATTACAAAGTTAAATTCCCTTAAAAAATTTACCACGTGACATTGGTGAATACGGTCTATGCATCTACGTAGCCATTGAGCAAGTAATAAATAAATAAAAAGCAGCTAGCCCGGAATTAAAAATAGTCTTTGTTACTCTTGAATAATTACATTATTTCTGTTAGTGAAAAATTTTTAACTTTATTATGGGATTAGTAGAGACCGCTACCGCTACCCGCTAAAAACAAACAAATTTATTAACCTAACTTCTTCTCTATTAATATTAGTATTCATTACCTACCTTCTTGTAAGTAATACACGATTCCTTAAAAGGCTATCAATTTTTTTTAAAGATATCCCATGTGAAAGATGTTTCAGCGTTTTCCAAAAGTAGACTATGTCACTCCCTAGCCTCCTCGCTATCTCAAAATACAAAAAAACTGTATAGTATATATAGACGCTGATCTGTGATGTGAAAGAAACACAAACAAACACACTTTCGCATTTTTTATGCTTGTTAGGGTTAGGGTGTACGAGTGTCTTCATCATTCTAGTTATGTTTTAAATGACTAGAATGATGAAGACACTCGTGACCGAGCTTTGCTCGGTATTTTTTTTTTTTTTTTATAAATTGTATTTATTGGATATTATATTTAAGTAGTATTATTCGCCAATAGATGTCAGGAAGAGTCATAATAAATTGGGACTACGCCTCCCTACGGGAAACGCCTCCTATTTGTTTAAAAAGTAAGTTTAAGTCGATAAAACACGAACATGACATTTTCTAAAAAAGATTCCTAGCTAGATCGATTTATCGCCCCCGAAACCCCCTACATACTAAATTTCCGATTCCAATTATATATATATATACAAGAATTGCTCGTTTAAAGATATAAGATATATCCACGATAACAACAGTGGTGGTTTTTATTAACACGCTTTTATTAGCTTCACTTGTATGTTTGTATGTATGTAACTCACACCCGTTTTTCTCCCAC